>NW_026860488.1:0-166799 GCF_026571515.1 Ruditapes philippinarum | reverse complement strand
AAAGTTTTGAAAAATTCATTTGAAAGTAAAATACTATGAAAAGAACAAAAAAAAAATTCACACATTGCAAACAGCACTTACAGTCCACGTACATTACCAAAAAGAGATCAAAATATACATAAATACCTCTTACTGTGTTAGTAACACAGTAGAATTATAGTGATTGATACTGAAAAATCAGTCCTAAATGGCACATAATACTTGAATAGTTAATTAAATATTGAATCTTTTTACTCTCTTAAGATCTTAATACATTTTTCTAAAAATTGGATTTTTTTAAATATTTTGGCTCATCTGGAGGCGTGCATCAATAAGTACAACTTTACCAGTTATTATGGTGTACATACAATCTATAATGTGTCCTCTTTAACAGTGTTTTTTCTCCTTGGCACTTTTTTGTGTGCAAACAAATATACAATATTATTTCAAACTTAGATCTCTGTTTTTGACTGGACAGAAAGTTTTATAATTTTGAGGCAGAATGTACTGGGAACAAAATTTTCAAAGAAAAGAATTATTTAGTTGGTCATGGGACCTGTTTTACTTACCCACCATCTTAATTACAGGAGGAATATGAAGTCAATAAAGTATAGGCTTATATTAATGGCAATTTGCCTCTTGATGAAGATGTTCCCGTTTAACGCCAGTATCAATACATCTAACAATTGCTACCATACGCCATTACAAAACATTGTAGAGAAAAACCAAGCTATCCAGTTTGACGGCAAGTTTTCATACCCCATTGCATTAAGTGTCTGAAAATATATGAATAAAATGTATGTATGTATAAAATATGTGTGTGCCGTTATGAAATATGTTTATATAAAATAATGTGGTGTTTAAAAAGCATCATGTATTTATAAACGTTATTGTGTATGTATGTGTAGTTTATTTCTTATCTTGATATTAATAATGATTCTAAAAACCAAAAAAAAATATTTCCAAAGCCCAGGGATTTTTTTTTTAAGCCACAAAATTCATAAACCTAAACTTCATCAACAAACATATAAATTCAGATAATTTATCCCCAGATATCATAAACACCTCACGTTTTATTGAACGCGTTGTAATCCTTATCCTTCTAGAAATTTTAAAGTGATTAGCCTTTACCACCCAGTATATAGATCTTGGCAACCATGCCAAGTACTGCACCCATCCCAGATTGGCGAGGGGGGAGGCAAAGGGGGGGCGCGCCTCTCGGGCGGGCCTCTATACTTTTTACTGACTAACTTTATTTTTTGCATCTTAATATCCCTAAAATTGTGGCAATAAGGCTTGCTCCAAAAATTGTAAGCTGGACAAGTTCATTTTTTTTATGTAATTTCAGAAGAATAAAATGGTTAGTTACCTCTTCTTGTCCTCTTTCGCGGTTTATACACAAATTGTAAACCGCTACAGAATAAGGGCAGCCAGCCAGGACAGGGTCATTAGTACATTCAACAGGTAACCAGCAATTGTATTCACAAAACCTGGGGAAGAAAATATACATTTATCTTAGTCTTTGCAATTGGGTAATAATAATGGGTTTACATTTTGAGCCTAAAGTCACAACAAAAACCTACATAGCGGGTTTATGACCAGACATGGATCCAGGACTACCTGCGCATGCTTGTGCAGTCTGATCAGGATCCATGCTGTTCGCTTACCAACTCTATTACAAGTAGAAGAAAGTTGATAGCGAAACAAGGGCATGGATCCTGACCAGACTGTGCGGATGCCCAGGCTGGTCTGGATCCCATGCAGGTTGCAAAACAAGATTATGTTTTTGGGTTTTGTCGTGATGCGGCACAGTCCAGTCCAGTGCCAACAATTTTTAAAATCTGTCTCTTAAATGAAACAAAGTGGTGAAAGAAAAAAACGTTTTTCAACTTTTAAAAATTATCATAATATTTTGTATAAAATCATTTCCCAACTACAAACATATGCATGCAATACATGTACCTATTAACCAAAGTTGGGTTATTTTAAAGTTAACTTACAAGTCTTGAGTATGGCAATGGGTAAGGGAACTGGTTGGTTTGTTACTCGAAGGTAAGGTAACGTTCCTCCCCAACATGAAGGGATATAATTTGGCTTCATCAATCAATGTCCTCTGAAGCTGCCGCCAAGGAACCCACGGGAAAATTCTCATCTCGGTGAAGAAGTTTGTCATTACCGGTTGTGCGGTCTCCACATATTCGGCACACACTTTATTTTGTCCAGTGTACAGGAAGTTATTGTCAACATCCATTCGTATTGTGTAATGTATATGTGTAGGAATAGATGACCAGATTGTTCTTTTCCTTCGTGTAGACTCGTCGCTCGGCGCATGTCAAAAAACAGATACAATACCTGTAATCAATAAGGTATTACTTAAATTTTGTCTGTCAGACCTGTTCATGCAATATTGATATTAAAACAAGGATCCATATATCCAAAATGATGCCACAAATAATGAAATATTACATTGCATCTTGGTAAAATTTTATGTCATTCAATATTTAACTAAGAAAAGTGTCCATAGGGACAACGGATGCCCAACATGCCACTGTTCTGTCAATCTTATGACTCTAGGTCAAAATATTTTTTGGGGGACACATGTGCCACAAGTTTTGAAAACTAAAAAGGAGTCAAACAAAGGGCCATAATTCTGTTTAAATTTGGTTGCAGCAAAAATTCCTTTCCTTTACTACCATCTCCTACATTAAGTTGTTTCATCCCTGGAAGTTTTTAAGCAAAAATCTGCCATCCGGTTTAAGAGGAGTTGCGTTCACTGGAAATTTCTACATAGTATATAGTGAACAAAGGCTGTCTCAGGAGGACAGCCAAGCTCGACTAATAAAATACTGGACGCAGTAAGGAGGACAAAACTATGAAAGAAAAATCAATTATGTATAATTATGTATTAAGTTATAGTAAAAATAACATTTGTTAAAATAAATTCAAGATCAAGGGAAATAATTCTAGAAATAGTCACGCTAGAGTTATGAACCTGGTTACACAACATGTATCATGTAATGATAAGAAGTATATATTTGAAGTTTGAAGTAGATACCTAAAAAAGTAAAAAGTTATAATATTTCTTTAAAGAAAATCCTAAGTTTTCAAAAAGAGAAATAAATCTGTAAAGAATCACTTCAAGAGTTATTGAACATTGACACATAAAATATAATTGTGATTATAGGAATAAGTATTTTGAAGTTTGAGGTAGATACCTTTAAAAAACTAAAAAAGTTATAGTAAAAAATAACATTTTCTTGTAAAAAAATCTAAGTTGATGGGGAGATAATTCTTGCCAATATTGGTGCTAGAGTTATGAACCTTGTCACATAAGATGTGGATGATGATAAGGTACATTTATTTGAAGTATGAAGTTGATCCCTTTAGAAATAAATAAGTTACAGTAAAAAATAATATTTTTAAGGGGAGATAAATCTGAAAAATATTGGTGCTAAAGTTATGAACCTTGTCACATAATATGGGGATGATGATAAGGTACATATATTTGTAGTATGAGGTTGATCCCTTAAGAAATAAGGAAAAAACAGTAAAAAATAGTATTTTTTAAGGAAAATTCTAAGTTCAAGGGGAGATAAATCTGAAAATATTGGTGCTAGAGTTATGAACCTTGTCACATAAGATGTGGTTGATGATAAGGAACATATATTTGAAGTTTGAAGTTGATACCTTAAAAAATTACAAAGTTATAGTGAAAAATATTTTACTGCACCAAAACTTTAATCTGAAATCTGGATGCGGACGCCGACGCCGGGGCGAGTAGGACAGCTCTCTATATACTTCGTATAGTCGAGCTAAAAAATCAACAAAGGGCCATAATTCTGTTAAATTTGGTCGCAGCAAAAATTCCTTCCTTTACTACCATCTACACATTAAGGTTGTTCATCCCTGGAAGTTTAAGCAAAATCTGCCATCCAATTTAAGAGGAGTTGCGTTCACAAAATTTCTACATAGTATATAGTGAAAAAATCAACAAAGAGCCATAATTCTTTTAAATTCGGTCCGGCAAAAATTCTTTCCTTTACTACCATCTGCACATTAAGGTTGTTCATCCCTGGAAGTTTAAGCTAAATCTGCCATCCGGTTTAAGAGGAGTTGCGTTCACAAGATTTCGGGACCTATGGACAGATGTAGGGACATACCAACTTTTGATATTTAAGAGGCAAATCAGCTCATAAACTACACCTGGACCAAAGTTCATAAGCAAAATTAGCTCATAAAAACAAAAAAATAGCTCTTAATTTGAATTTTATGAGTTTTTGTTCTTTATTTAACTACGGAATGAAGCTCATAAATATCAAATGTTTGCTCGGACGGACGAACACTCGGACGGACAATTGCAATGCTATATGCTCCCACTCTGTGGGGGCATCAAAACAAAATACCATAAAAAATATATAGTGTCAAAGAAGATAAAAGTACAAATATCCAATGAAAACGACAATAAATAAGACAATTTCCTTAGTTTGCATCTTGCCTTATTTTTATCAACTGTTCTTGCTCATAAATTTGTTACTGCATGTATATGAAATATTAAAAATAAATTATTACAGTTCAGTTATAATTTTAAAAGTATATAACAATAAATACATACCAGCTAACAAAGAATTGTCCTTGGCCAGTTCAGCTGCTGCTTTCTCCATTTCCACCTCTGTATTGAACCCTTCAAATCTATCCAGTTCCAAACATGATACATAGTCTTTAATCATTTTTGCTACTTTACTGATTCCATTCATCATATCCATGTCAGTGTCCTCTAGTGTATATAGAATATCATCTAACTCTCGTGTATCAACCCCCGATACCTCCGTTAACATACTCTTTATCACGTTACTGCTTACTAAGTCCTGTAATGTCAATACAAGGTTCATCAGCTTTGTCTCCATCATTTGTCAAGTTTGAACAAATCAAGTCTATCTGAACTAAATCTATGATTTGCCAAGTTTGAAAAAAGTATGTTTATCTAAACTCAATATATTCAATGAAAATTACCCATGTAATGATAAAAAAAATTAACGTTTAGCCTGCTAGCATTAACAATTTTTTCCCATGGAATCAGTGCAGACCACAATCAGCCGGTACTTCCGTTCCATCTGATTATGGACTACACTATTTGACATTCAGTCAGTACATAAATATTTTGAAGTATTCTCTAAAACAAAATGTATTGTTTTGCCCATATTGTATGATATTTAGCACTTTTGAGATGCTAAAAATGATATGCATATTCAAATCTTACAAGCACAAGTGAATTTTCGCACTTCTTATCACTACTTTTTACAGTATCATATACATGTATATTAAGACTGAAAACACTTATATGGAAATTATATTGATAGGTATGAAAAAGGTGCTATAAATTCAAACCTGTAACTCCTTTGCCTTGTCTCCTGTAAGGTTGCCAAGGGCAACTGACCCCTCTGCCCAGTCTACCGCCAGCTCTATAAATTCCTCAAGTGATGAAAATGTTGTATTGATCTTTATATGAAAATCAACAAGAAAGACAATGTAACAAAAAAAGAACCAAAGTAATAGAAATTAAAGAAAATGCTTTGAACACAGCTGTGAACATTGTTATTTTTTAAATTACAAAATGTTCTTATTTAACTGCTTTGCTTAGGACATGAACAGAAGCTTAAGTACCTAAATCAGAAATTAGATAACTAAAAGCAAAATATATCTTCAGGAAATGAAGTATAGATTTACCTGTGTGACAATAGTTCTTGCTTCAGGTGTGTTTGGTGAAAACACAATCTTTCCTCGGAGAAGTGGTTTCAAATAAGACCATATGATTGGGCCATTTCTATCTTTCAGAATGCGCACATACATATCCTTGCATGCAGTTCCTGTGGCCAAATAAATTATAATAATTGTTATGACGGTGAAAATTGTATTGAAAACAAAATTCTTTGTAGAAAATTTGCATATTGTTAATGTGTGGGGTTTCAGTATCAAAATGCTTTAATGAAACAGTTAATTGTCTGGTCAGGTTTTCAGAATAAGCAAACTGGCTTGGGTTTATATCTATAGCAAAGGTAAGTCATTTTGGCTGTAAGCTTTTGAAAATAAAGTTACATCCTTATTGCGATGAAGTTTTATCTACTCACCAGGAAGAGCATCAAACTCTCTCTGCTGTTCTGTTGTCAGTTCTGTACGGGATTTCAGCACAGCACCAGTCTGAAATTCATCACTTATCATTGGAATGGAATTACCACATAATATAGCTGACAGTGATCCAAACTCCTGATCTCCTGAAATCATAAAACACAGAAAGTTTATATTTTTATATACCAAAAGAAAAATAAATACACTGTACTCTTCAATAAAAATTAAATGAATTAGGCATTAAATGGATAACAGATGTTGACATAAAATCAAATTCTAAGTGTTCGAAGGAGTAAAATTTTACACGTTTATTTTTCCCCAATGAACAAACAAAGTACATCTCGATCTTTCTATTTTCTATTTTACATAATTATACTGTATATTAAGGGATTAATTAAGTTAGTGACATGGAGATATTGGCAAATTTCATGAATTGACAAAAATTGCTAAAACTTCCTCTACCATACATATCCACAAACCTGTCATTACATTCTTTAATACTGTGTACATGAAATGCTCTATTCACTTAGCTTATAAGGTAGTCCAAAGACATGTATTATTGTACAACATACATACCAGTTTGAGCTTGTGCAAGGGTGGTAAATGCATCAGGAATAGTGTCCGCGAAATCATTAAACGTCTTTGTTATTTTCTGTAAGTCATCATTAGCATCAACCAAGCTTTTTATAGCTTCCTTAGTCGCATCAAGTGTTATATTAGACCTCCTTAGTATTCCATTAACTCCATTTATAACAAACTATATAAACACACAACAAAACAACACTTTCACTATGAGAATGATCCAACCCTAGGTGAATTAAAATAACAGCCATGAGAGGCAAACAATTTCAAATAAGTGACAATATAACAAAATTTTAATTAGCTGCTGAGTTCAAAAACAATCATTTTAAATTAAACATATTAAACATGTCTTCCTTAAAAATATTTTCGGGAGTTTTCATATAGACAAATAGCCAGAATTAAAACTGTTCACTAGAATTTCATTAAACTTGTAATATTTTTAGAATATGAAAACAGAAAAATTTTAAGCAAAAAACGTTAGGTGTCATGGAGCTCACTTCTGATATCTTTAATACTTACATCTTCCATTAGTTGGCCGATATCTAACTGCTGGAATATCTCATCAACGAGTGACGTCACCGTGGCTTTGTCAAGACTACAGAACTGTTTACTAACAAGATCCAAATCCAAAGATGAACCGTTCTTTACATCAATGGTCTCCTTTAGTTTAGTACTGTTACAAATATAGCTTTCAATGTCTGTTGTTGCCGCAGATATCAGCTATAACAAGAAAAAATGTTATTTATCATTACTTGCTATAAAGTACCTTCATTAATATTATCATTATCACTATCATTTATAAGTATAAAAGACAAAATATCCAGAATTGGCCATGATTCCCTACCGTAATCATTTTTACAGTGTTAGTTTGATGCATTATATTTTCTAATGATCCAAGCTTGATGGAGGGATGAATTAGTGCACCCAACGATATAAAGAAAATGAACATCATTACTGAACTTTGATGAATATTGGATATTGTCTAAGGAGTTAATATAATCAAAGGAGCTAAAATTTATTATAGACATTACAAAGGTCTGAATCTTACATATTTCTAACTGCATTATACTTAACTGTATAAGAAATATTAATTGTTTTCATCGGTACATTTTGCTAAATGATCTATAAAAGAAGCTATATCAAAACAAATTTTCAGCATTCTAAATTTAAAACAAATTAAAACACAATTCATACACGGGCACAATAACACAAATATTTACAATACTTATATTGTATAACATACAAACCAAAACATGTAATGGTATATTAACATCATTTACTTACAGCATCTAAACTGAGGCTTCCATCAATTATAGCTTCTGTTACATTTTCAGGTAACTTCATTGTGTCAATCATGTAATTACGAAGGTATTCTGTATCTTTAACGAGGTCCTTTATTTGAACTGAAATGTTTCGCACATTATTTTGTATGGAAGTCAAAATACAAAACGTATTAATTTGTTTAAACTTTCCTACTTTTATGACAACAAATTAGACATTCAGCACTGCTTTCTTCAGGTGATAAGCATATAACATGCTCTAAAATAGGTATTTAAAAATCATAAAACTTATGGTTGTCCTTTTTTCCCCCTAAGGAATGATGTGCCTTTAAAATTGTCATCGTAATCTAACCCCTAACCCTCTCTCCTCCGAATCCACTCTAAATTTGCAATACAAGAAAGACAAACTAAAGTGCTCTTGTCATTATAATAATAGGGAACTAAAAAGCATATGCAAAATTACTGACAAACATGCAGGAGAGTATTAGCACTTTAAATCACTGACTTTTTTAGAAGTAACCCACCATTAAAGAATTAAGAAGTACGTAATGAATGATTTTTTCTATTCTAAATACAGTTATAATAATATGATATATTATTATATAAACATACCATTGGCAACAAACATGTCCCTCAGTGAGGTGAAGGCAAACACACCTTCTGCAAGCATTCTAACATCGTCAAGGATACTATTTGTCAAGTTACTATCATCTAGTATTTTAAAATCATCCAGTAACACATTCAAGCTGTAAAGAAAATGTATAGAAGATGTTTTTTCAGTTAACTATATCTCATTAAGAAGTAAAAAAATATTTTCTTCACAAATAATTTTTGACTCACTTTTTTACATGAGTACATTTGCCATATTTGTCTTAAATTTGGGCAATTCCATTTACGATATCATGCATGGTACAGGTTGAAAATCAAGGACAAAATTATCATCAAGCACCCCTTTACTATATATATAATCAAGTTGTATTTACACATACAGAGGGAAAAAACACAATAATAACAACATTTTACTTTGTAAATAAAGACCTTCAGCCTACATTTAATAAGCAGCAGCAGCATAGGAATAATTTGGTCAATCACAAGTCCAGTGATAATATTATAATTTGTTTAATTCAATTCATCCTCAGTCACTGTTTCAAATAATATGCCGAACAATCTGTATTTCTCTTGCATAGAACAAATAATAATGAAAAATAAATTATTGCAAAACTGGTGTTGATCTACATGTACATGTATATGAAAGAAAGTATTTAAACTGCAATAAAGAAAAAAAAGAAAAATTTACTCACTTTTTCAAAATAGCATCTGGTCCATTATCTACAAGTAATTCTTGGAGTGTTCTTAAGAGTTCCCTATCCTCACCAAGCTTGGCTATATCAACTGTACCCAGTCGAGCCACGAGGTTCGTCAAGGATGACAAACCTTCAATGTTGCCAACTAAAGCTGATATATCCTTAGAAACCTTTGACCAGAATGCCGTAGAGTCATATTCTGCCAACTCTTCAAGCTGAAGACAACAATAGTAAAATATTTCAATATATAACAATATGTTAAAAGAACTTTCCTGAGATCCAAACGCATAAAACATAAAAAAAATATTTCTTACATAGATATTACTGGAATATTTAGAACTTATTAAAACTTTGCATGATCATACAATATGATGAGAGAAACACTCTAAGCACAAAAAATTGGGGGTCACCAAGCTTACTCTTATAATATTCGAATATCATGCAAAGTTATTTAAATAAATTCTGTTTTGGTATGAAAATTTCATTCTGTATTTCATATGTATAACATATACATACATGTACATGCATATAAATAATTGTAGCATAAGCCTTTAATTTCAACACAAATTCAAGTGGAAGCATGTTGGACTAGTTATCTAATGATCACTAGCTACATGGATTCAAACCCTGTCAGGGGCAAGTCATTATTTCCTTGAGCAAAATACTTTACCCTCATTACTCAGTACTGGTTAGTTTCAGGAACAGATTCGAAAGTGTGTCTATAAGCTTATAGCTTCCTACACAATCAAACTAAAATAAATTCTGTATATACAAACTTCATGTGCCTGCATAGTTACGAGATTACAAATATGCCATACAAAAATAATAAAAAATATACCTCTTCCAGAGTCTGTGCATAGTTTGCCAGATTTTGTGCGACTTCCTTTGCTAGCTCTTTGTCGTCCCCACATAATGTAGCCAGTAATGTTACATCAAGGGAACTGGTATTACTTGCCTCACATAGTTTCTCTATCAGCTCATCTGCTGTCAAGTTTTTCTGAAAAAGTTTGTTTTATTATTTACAACAATGTAACAACACTGTCATTAAGCATTTCTATATATTCAATTTTTCTCATTCACTTAAGCTGAATAGTTTAAAATGTTTCTGAAGTAGATCTACAATTAGAAAATCTTGTCAGTGTTTTAATTATGACTCAAGATTAGAAAAAACTCATGACATTTTGTGACGATTTTAAATATTGAATCAATTAATTGTTCACTGAGTGAGTGGGAAATTGTAGTAAGGTTTAACAAATACTCACAGCATTTTCTAGGAATGTCATATTGAGGGAGGAGAATACAGAATCTATACTTGTAGAGAGAGTTTTCTGTAGGAAAGCTGTGATATCTGACATGTCATCTTCTAAACTATCCTGTAGTTGTTTCACAGCTGTAATAAAATGTATCATTATATATAATATTTACAAATATCAAACTGTTGTAATGATTTTTACCTCCATCTTAAATATTAACCTCCATTTTATATATCAAAGGATTTTCTATTTCAAAAGTTTGTGATTTAGCCTCCATTTCATATATCAAAGGTTTTACAATAATCTACCTCCATTTTAAATTTTTACTTCCATTTAGACATAAGAGATAACATCCATTTTATATATCAAAGGGATATTTTACCTCTATTTTTTAATATTTCAAAAGGATATAATGATCATCCTCTATTTTATTCCATCAAAGTTCTGTAATGGTTTTACCTCCATTTTAAATGTTTTACCAAAGGTATAACCTCACTTTTATATTTTAAAGGATATAATGATTTAACCTCCATTTTATACATCAAAGGAATATAATGATCAACCTCCATTTTTAAATGTTAATCTCCATTTTATATTTCAAAAGGATATAACCTCCATTTTATTTATCAAAGGGTTAATATAAAGTACCTCAATTTTAAAAGGTAACCTCCATTCTATATATCAAAGGGATAATCTCCATTTTATATTTCAATGGGAAATAGTCATTTAACCTCCATTTTATATATCAAAGGGATGTAATAATCTACCACAATTTTACATTAACATAAGGTAATAATAATTTTACTTCCATTATTTGGGAACAATGATGAAGCCTTGCTGATTGAATGAATATCTTTTGATTACTAAAAAACATTAATTTATATATCTATTATCATTAAAAATGTTACCAGCTTCTTGTTGGTTGTATATTTCTCGAATCATATCAATAAATTCTGTTGAACCATTTGTACCCATCAAGCTGTCAAGAAGTGCCCGGATGTCTTCATTTTGCAGTAACTCTAATGCTTCAGAACCTGCGCTGAATAATCTGTAAATAAATAAAAAAAAATATACAATGCATACAATTAAATGGTGAGTTTTTATTTACTAAGAACTATGGGAAATAATATTTTCTAAAAGACTGCATCTGTTTCAATTAAAGACTACATGTACATCTGTTCCAAAAACATGCCCATTGTGTTATAAACATGTAATAAATGTTTAAGAACAATTTAAAACTTTTTTATCCCTTATATTTTTTTGTCAATAATTTAATCAGATATCAGTTTATACTTTACATTAATTTAAAAAAAAATCATGAAGTAAGAATTCAAATTGAACACTAGTGGGGTCACAACTATGTTTCCTGATATGACACCATTTCTTGTTAGTTCCAAGAGGCCACTGACAGGTTCAAACAAGTTTAAAGCTTTAATCACAATCATGTTAAAATATACTGTCACCTTAGTGCATTAATGAGTTAACTCCTTATATAGTTTAATAGGAGTTAACCAGTTACTGCACAAAGGTGATAATTATAAAGATTTAACTAAACCTACTTCGAAAGGTCTTGAAGTAATCCCTCAGAGTCGGATAAAGTTTCTGTTACACACTCCACAATATTTGATGATCCATCAAATACTTTAGTTAGAGATGTGGCTAATGTTTCAAAGAAACCAGTATATGTTGAAGTCCTTGCGCAAGAGAATTCTGTCTCGGTTTTTTGTGACATCATTTCTTCAATCTGAAAATGAAATAGTCAGTGCAAATTTAGTATAAAATGAATCACAACTACTTACTTCTGTTTGATTGTTAAACATGTTTTAAGTCTATATAAATCACTTTAATATCCACTTACCATATTATTTCCATGTAATGCCCCCAGGGGCTTGCATTTTTCAAAAGGGCTGTACAATTCAATTATGAAAATCATTATTTATTAGAGGGGGTGGGGGCATTAAATTGAAACAATACAGTACTTGAATAAAAAGAATTGGTATTATATCAAAAACATATTGTTGACCCAAGTGGGGCTTAAAGCCCCATAATTGACGCCAGAGACTGAAACCCTAATCACAAACTCCTCAAATCAGAATCAAAGTAAATTTTTTTACGATACTTGATGGTTAGATGTCAGGATGTTGATATCCCATTCCCAGACACACAAATTATTTCTAAAATTTATGCTAAAGAAATATAGCTGTATTGGAAGTATGGGGTCGGAAAGGGGGAGATTATTCAGATAGTGCAAACCTTTTTCAGTTCACGAATTAAACCACGATCATCGAGATATTTAATAACGTCTGTGATATTCTTCATCTGCATCTGACACACAGCTTCATCAACACCTACAAAGAATAAGAAATATCATAAATTACTGGTATACAAACCGTTACACTTCAATATAATCAAAATGCACATAAATCTGCGAAAACAGTGACAAAAAATTTCAGTTTACTTAAAATGTACATATTTCTGTGATGCATGACCATCGTCTTTCATTTTCTATTATTATCAATCACGTTAACTTTTTTTGTGACATTGAAATAACATCAATTCCTATGACATAATCATCAAAAATTCATTTAATACCAGCATATTAAGATGTCAAAATACAAAGTTTATCTAATTAATCATTAATAATTGTATAAAATATATAAGGTGTGATAATTTTGCAAAATATACAGTATAAGATTTTTGTCAAGGTCAATTTAACATTATTCTCTCACATTGATTTTCTTTTCTAATGCTAAGCCTAATCTATTATGCATGTTTTCCAATTAAATACCAAGTTGAATTTATTTAACAGATTTGCCCTTATTTGAAATCTGGAATTCATGTCCTCAAAAGACTTAAGAATGAAAATATAAAAATTTTGTAGCCAACAATATAGAGCCTGGTCAGACTGCACGGAAGTTATAGCCTGGCTCTATACTACTAGCAGATACAAGCAAGTCAATATGGCCACCAGCAGAGTTAACAAAACTTAATCAGAAATTTTCAAGAAAATGTACGTAGCTTACCAATTTGTACATTCATGACAGAGTTAGAAATCATGATAAATGTATGTACAGAATCCATGTATGGTTTAACCCACGTAGAATACATCTCTGTTGACATGGTATATTGTAGTGTACGCTCACATACTTCTTCATAACTGTAACATGAAAACAAAACTATAAGTGCACTATATAACTTATTGTAAGTGTTTTAATAATATAATATAAGAATAAAATATATAACAATCAAAAGTGACTAAAAGAAACTATTCTTATCCAAAATTTTTTCCTAAATTCAACCTTTCTCTCTGATCAAAATCGATACATTCTGCTCCTGTACATTGAGTTCAATACAAATAAATTCAAGAACGATTTGCGCTTCACTATGTTTGTTCAGAACCAAACTGCTGTTACACAAAAAGACAAATTTGATTGAATACATTTGAAGAAAATCAAAGTACTTTTCGGGGATACTTCAAAAGCAAAAGCAGACAATTTGATAAATTATTATATAAACAAAAAGTAATTCAAATACCTTTCAGTCTCGGCCGTATTTCCCATATTTTCTAGAGCTTTCAGAATAGGTTGGAACCAGTCTTCTACACCAGTTATATCTGCATTCTCCAGATCAAGTAAACTTCTTACTATACTGTCTACCAGTGTGGACATATAGGCCCAAGTCTCGTTATTTGCATTAACAGTGTCATTCATTATGATATTTTCAATCTGGAAATAACGGAAAAATAAAAAAAAATTTTTAAATTAACCTACTATCTCCTTTAGTTCTATAATGAACTTGTCTAACTTTGAATTTGGAACAGTCTATTTATACTTGCTTGGATTTAAAGATAAAAGCAATAATTTTATGCAGAAAACAAAATAGTGTAGTCCAGTCCATCCATTTTGTTTTACAAATATGATCCATCTTATAGGCAAATAATATTGTCAATATCATAAAAGACATGAAAATAACATAGTACAGTCAAACCTGTGGTAAAGGCCACCTCCAAATAAAGATCAAAGTGGAAAATATGCCACTTTTCAACAACCTTCAATTGATTAAAAGAACAATTTAACCTCCAAATAAAGTCCACTTGTCATTAAAGACCATGTTTGGTCTCTCCCTTGAATAACCTTTGTTTACAAGTGTGACTATATTTATCTCAGACAGTAATATATCTTTTTTGTTTTCTTATTCATAATACTGGTCAAGAAAACACAAGAAGACATAATATACATTTTTATACCATAAATCAATCACTTAAAAGTACACAGGTAAGTAGAAAAAAAAACTCTTACATTTTTTATCAATTTCTCCGCATCTAATTTACTCATTATGTCATCTAAGTAAGGTTTTTGAGAAGCATATTCCGAGCAGAGATGCTGCTGTAGCTCTGTCACGTTTATGTCGCTCGGAAAGTCAAACGTGTCCATAAATATATCCAGATTACAAATTGTCCTCTCCCAGTCATTACTGAACATTAATGTGATAAACTGAAAATGAAGTTTTCATTGAATGAATTAGGTTGGTCAACAATGTGCACATTAAATATTTTTTATAAAATGTTAAAAAGAAAAGGTAGATCAAAATGTAGATAAAAACAGATCTTATTTCATTCCAGTTTAACAGTAAAATGGTTCTCACTAAAATATAAAGGTATTCTCAAGAATTCTGCCAATATGACACAAGGTTGGCAATGTTAAAATTCTCAACCAATTTTTATTTTAATATTCAGCTACCCCATCTAATCTCTAGTAAATTAGCAACAATATTTACCTTGGCGGGATCAACATAGGCCAGTGTGAACAATGACACAGTATCACTACTGGCCAAATTCTCTATAAAATCAGCCATGGCACTGGAACTTGGAAGTATATCAGTGATAGGTACACTCTCATTTCCTGAAGGAACATGATTTTATATCCTTTGATTATTCTTATCAATACAAAAATGGAAACAAAACTTTTACAATACCTAAGATTTGTTGAAAAATAAAAGAATGGTGCATAAGAAGTGAATGGCTGTCTTTAATGTCTTTAGATGTACTCACTGCAGGTGAGAAACACAATAAGTGAACAGCAGTAAATACCACATCTTTCCATCATCATCATGGACTAACATTGCTGTAAAAACTCATTTCAAATTGGATTATTTCTGTGTTGATCTCACTTAGATTGTATAGTAATTTTACTCCTGATCACTTTTTGTGCAAAATACATAAATAAGGCAACATGATAACAACTGATAGTATGTTGATATCAGATTCATACGCAGTACTGCCTTACCAACATTTCACAATGCATTCAACTTAACAAACTTTTCCATTACAAAATACAAATTATTAAAATTATGGGGCAATATGTACCTGTGAAAAGGATTTTGGAAAAATAACTTTGCATACAGATGGCTGGATCTATTTTCATAATTGAAACATGTTTGTTTTAAATACTGTACTTATTTTTCTGAACATATAGATCTTTTTTTTTGGTTCAATTTGTGGGGATATGTCTTTTTCAAAAGTACTTTTGCAAATGAAAACTTGAAATTATTTTTACACACACCTGTAAATTTTTCCAGCATAGTGTTGATATACTCCTGTACTTCAATAATAATCAGCAACATGGCTTTAAAGTCCTTTAGTATATCCTCTTCCGCAATCATCTCCAGCACATACATTAGCCTATAATATAAATAAATAATTTTATTGTTCAATTTTTAAAATATATATCCTTAACTCATATCATGGACCTACCTGCTTTGAATTCAGAGGCACCCATTGTTACTTTAGCAATTTCAATATCAGAATTGTAAAATAAAGTTGTAAAGATTTACAGCCAAGCCATGACTTGCAGACTGTGAGACAGAGTGCAAGCTGGTTCAGCCGTTTATTACACTTGTTGTTTAGGCAAGCCATTGTTGTGATTTTGTTAAATTCTATCCTATAGATGACACTTATATTAAAACCATTACTCATCCATCCCTCCTTTAATAGTTATATTATTTTATGAATTTCATATCAATATAACTCCTAGGGTGAAAATTCCTTAATTTTAGTCAATTTTATCTTTATATCTCAATGAATGTCATGCATGTAGCCAATTTAAAGGTCAAGGAAAATGGTATGTCCTAAACCTTTAGCCTACTGGCAGGACATGAATATACTCAACGCGACCAGTGCAGACCAAGACTGTGGTCTTCACTGTTCGCTATTAAGTCAGTCAGTACATTTTATGAAATTTTCCCCTAAAAATGATGTATGATTTTGTCCAGAAAGAATGATGGACAAGTTCATTTGAGATATTTCACATAGCAAGTGTTAAAACTGATAATGTGGTAGCATAATCTCAAGAAGAATGAAATTCTAAATCATAACCTACCCTTCAAGACCAGTGTCTTGACTATTTCGTAGCCAGTCTTCTGTTGTGGAGCTGCTGTTCAATAGCCCGTCCAGGTTCAATTTCTCCAACATTTCTAGAACAGTTTTACTGGCCACCTTGTCATCATGTTCCGCCATTTTATCTTCTACGGCCTGGTTAAACTGAAACAGAAGATGATCAATTAGTATCTAGATAAACCTTACTCTGCTACATTTTTGTAATGGACTTGCCTTGCTTTGAATTTGGAACAGTCCATTTTTACTGTGAGGGATTTTAGTTTCAAAGTGTTTAAAAGTTATGCAGCAGACGTAATGCGGCACTGAATTACAGAATCCTGAATTACATGGTAGTTCATCTCTATACTGTATAGTTAATTCATATTTACAGCAAACATTCAAATTGGTATGGTAACATAATTGTCTTAAAATAAGTGTACTTAGACAAAACAATTCCATGATTTTATAAGCTGTCTGAGTAGCTCAATAGGTAGAGTGCTGGACTGTGAATAGGATGACCTGGGTTTGATTAGGAGAGTAAATTACCACCACTGCCACCATATAAAATATGTCAGAAGTTTAGCAAATTTTAATAAAAAATAATCTGAACTTTTATTTTTACAATCTTATCATTAAAAAATCTAGTCTTCAAAATCTGTTACCATAATAGATGTACATAACAAAAACATAATTGATGAAGTTTTGCCCTGACAAAACATAAGAACTCTTTTATTTTTAACTTCTGTCATTTTCAACAAGTGTGAGCCATGTTTTCCACTCCTTCATGTCATAGTATTTGATTAATTAATAATGTTTGAAATAACAAAAGCATGTTTACCATCATTTGAACTTGATAGAGGTCCCATTCAGTATAAGAATTACTGTTCAATGTATTGTTCCATTCTGCCATATCCACGTTACATAACATCCAGATATATGCTGGATCACCAGTTATCATCCCATATAAATATCTCTCCATATATTCATGTACCTTTTCATTCTCCCCACATACCAGTGATTTTAAAATACTTTTTCTTGTGGGTGCATCCTCGTCCTAATACAAACAGCACAAAAAGGTTATTGAACAGAACAAAACAAAATTTAATATAAATTATTTATATGAAAATAATTTCCTTTATTTAGCTTGAGAAATAAATTGTTTCCTTCCGTTACATTGTAACGTTTCGCTTATTTTATAAGTCAGGTTCCCGTTATAGTTAGCGCATAGAATAGGTATAATTTCATTAGATGGGTTTACGCGTTGCACGAAAATCCCGTGCAACATTCCCAGTACAACATTCTCAGTTAGCTAGCTATAGTCGACACGACAACAACGTTGAGAGATTTAATATTGACAGCTAAAATAGATTTAAAATATCAGCAATGCCACGAGGTAGAGGCGTAAGGAGAGCTATGGGTCGTAGAGGAGCGGCGAGTAAGGGCAGAGTTGTGAATCAGGAGCGGCCTACAAATGATAGACCTGTTACAAGGGGGCGCAAACGAAATGCAGATGAAGCGAATGGCGCAGAAGCGGAACACGTGGAAGCACGTGGCTTGAGCAGACCAGAGTCGGAAGACGTCGGAATGGACAGCAGATTCTTGCAAGATAATGCTGGTGGGTCCAATTTTATTGATTTTGAAACAATTATTCAAGACTCGGGTATCATTGCTACTGATAAGAGAAATAAAACTATTTTAAATAGAAATATGCAATCGGGGTGTGGCAGCACTTTAGGTCAAAATTCATCTTTTCGAAATCCGGAATCGAACCAAACACTCCTGAATTCACTGCCCTCAAACTCGCCCGCTCCTAATTTATCTAATCTAGTTCGCCTGGCAAGCGACGATTTAGCTGCCCATGTACCGTCTTCACTTAAGCAGCAAATTTGCAAGGGCGAGTACGTAAATCTCTCTTTGTTGTTAAAAGGCACCGTAGAATTATCACAGTTTTGTAGCGGAGGTATTTTCAAAATAAATGCTGATGGTCAAATTGAAACTGTTCAAAGAGAATGTAAAGAGAAAATAATGTCTATAGAGAAATGGACAAATGCATTCATCATTTACACATCTATATATCTTCTTAACCATCCAGATAAAGTACATGAAATGTTACATTACATGTTTAATATCCGGGAATGTGCTCTACAGCAGGGTGGAATAGCATGGCGAACTTATGACGAACAATTTCGTCTCCGCCAGGCATTATCGCCACAAAGCTGGTCACAAATTAACAATGATCTTTGGTGGCGATGCATGCAAGTAAAAGATACATCTCAAACATATTCCCTATCAACTCCTCGTAGATACACGTGCAATGACTACAACAAAGGGTCTTGCACGTGGCAGAATTGCAAATTCTCCCATAACTGTTCTAAATGTAATGGGGTACACCCAGAGATTCATTGCAATAACATCTCGCATGTTGCAAATCCGCCCTCATCAAAGGCTCAGAATATTTTTCGAGCCAAACCAGCTGGAAAATTTTTCAGGGGCGGCGCAAGAGGTCAACACACAAAATAGCCCGCCCACGCCTATAACTGAAACTGTTTGTCATAATGATATTTTCAATATAGCAAAATCGCCTGTCAATGTAATTAGTCTGAAATACTATTGTTCAAAATATGATAGAAAAGAGGCGCATTTTTTAATTAACGGTTTTGTAAATGGGTTTCCTGTTCAGTATTCTGGGCCAAGAGTTTTACGTGATTCTGAAAATTTACGTTCAACAGCATTAAATCCTGATATTATACAGTCTCAAATAAATAAAGAAGTTCAAGCGGGCAGAATAGCTGGCCCATTTAATGAGCGTCCACTGCCAAACTTAATTGTCTCCCCTGTAGGTCTTGTCCCCAAAAAGACGCCCGGCGAATTTCGAATGATACATCATTTATCTTACCCCTCTGGGGAATCAATCAATGATTATATTGACCAAGCTGTCTGTACTGTTCAATATACCAGTTTTGACGAAGCAGTCAATTTAGTACAAGAATTGGGGCGTAACTGTAAACTTTTTAAATCGGACATTAAAAGCGCTTATAGGATAATACCTATACAACCTTCTGATTTTGAATTACTAGGTTTTCGTTTCAATGATAAATATTATTTTGATAAGGCCCTCCCCTTCGGAGCATCAATAAGTTGTATAACATTTGAAAGATTTGCAAGGTTTTTAGAATTTAGCGTGAAATTAAAAATGAAGTCTGGCAAATTGATTCACTATTTAGACGATTTTTTAGGTGGCAATAAGACAACAGATCTGTGCATTCGAGATCTGAACCATTTTAAAGATGTTTTTGCAGAATTAGGTGTTCCCATAGCCCATGAAAAAACCGAAGGCCCGACAGAAGTTTTAATATTTCTCGGACTTGAACTCAATACCGATCAAATGACTGTCAGAATCCCAATTTCTAAAATTAACGAAGTTGTCCTGAAAATTAAGGAAATTCTCATTAATAAGAAAACAACTTTATGCAAAATGCAGTCTCTTATAGGATCACTGAATTTCTGCTGTAGGGCTATAATAATTGGTAGGCCATTTATCCGCCGTTTAATAAATTCAATTTGCGGACTTACAAAAAAATATCATCGTATAAGGATAAATAAGGCAATTCGCCTTGATTTAGAGATGTGGTTGTTTTTTCTGAATAATTTTAACGGAATATCTGTTTTTCATGACAGATTCTGGGTAACTAATGAAGATGTTAATTTATACTCTGACAGTGCTGGAGGTCAAGATCGGGGCTTTGGGTTATATTTCAAGGGACATTGGTGCCATGCTCAATGGCCTCAAGTATGGCACAAACGCGGAATTACATCTGATATAACAGCGTTAGAGTTATTTCCCATTTTGGTTGCGTTATATATTTGGGGCTCGGATTTAGTTAACAAAAAAATTAGATTTAATTGTGATAATATGGCCGTTGTTCAAATAATAAACAAGTTTACTTCAAAATCGGAACAAGTTATGTGTCTTGTAAGGTGCCTGGCTTTAAATTGTCTTCATCTTAACATCATCATCAAAGCTAATCATGTACCTGGCATTTGTAAAAAAAATGCGATGCTCTCTCTCGCTTTCAGTTACTCAAGTTCGTGAATTTGGCGCCAGAAGCAGACTTAGACCCGTGCCCGGTACTGTCTTTTATTTGGAATATCTTCGATCAAGAGCGGGGCAACTTCTTTCAAATGAAATCGCAACTAATACCTCTTTAACTTATCAAACTGTCGTTCGAAAAGTTTAGACACCTGTACAATTTAACGGTCAAATGGCCAATCCCAAATCAGCACGTAATATTATATACGACTTATTGCTTTGAAAAAGGAATTTCGACCAAAACAATCACGACTTATATAGCCGACTTGAATTATTTTCATAAACTAAGGGGCTATCATGACATCTCAAATTAATTTATTATCAGTAAACTTTTAGAGGGTTGCCATAGGAATCGCGTTTCATTTGATTGCAGGGCTCCACTTACACTGCCTAACTTGGCTGTTGTTTGCAAGAGTCTTCAACAAGTTTGTTTTAATAGATATGAAACTTACTTGTTTACTTCTTTGTTTACATTAGCATATTTCGGCTTATTTAGGGTAAGCGAGCTAGTCACTTCATATAAAGGTCAAGAAACTGGCCCACTCAGAAATTCGGACGTATCATTCATCAATTCATATGTTATCATCTCTCTTAGAAACTTTAAAACAAATCAAAGAGGAAAATTGATTACGTTAAAAATACTAAAGGAAACTGATGCGATTTGCCCAGTGCGTGCATTATTGGACTATGTATTACATAAGCCTCAAAATCAGAAGTTTTTCTTTTGCCACCAGGACGGTGTGTCAGTAACAAAAACACAATTTTGCGCTGTTTTAAAACATGTGTTCAGGGGTTCCAACTATCGAACAATTTCAAATCACATAGCTTTAGGATTGGTAGAGCCTCCGACTTAGCAGCTCAAGGCTGTTCGGCAGAAGTGATAATGAAACTTGGTAGATGGGCCTCTTCTTGTTATAAATTGTATATCCGGTCATATTTACGGTCTACAAGTCAGAGTCTTACTTTTATTGATGTATAGTACATACCTTGTTCCATATATCATTAATTAAAATATTTGTAGACATCTGGGTGGTCGGTGACTCAATACCTTATTGGGCAGAAGTACGAGCAGTGACAACAGCAAAACCTAACCTTGGAATACAGGGCAAGACTATAGCATGGTGGGTGTAAGAGGTCTAAAATGGGCAGATTTTAGACATTCAATACAAACACAAGTCCTACTTTCTCATCACCTTCGATCATCATCATACATTTAGGTGGTAATGGTTTAACATCTATTTCTCTTATTAAACTAAAAAAAAATGATTGAATCAGACGTAACTTACCTCCGTGAGACTTTCACGTAGACGACACTTATATGGGTTGGCATATTGCCAAGGAGGGTCTGGAGAGGGGCTCTTACTTTGAAGCCAATCGAATAAAAAAAGGGTAAATCGTCAGGGCAGACAAATTGTTCAACTGTGTGGGAAAAGTGATACTATTTCCCCTGACATTGACACTGAAACAAATTTTTTCCGTGATGACGGGGTACATTTAAATGCCGTTGGCTTGGAGTTTTACCTTTTCCATTTAAAGGAATCAATTATTAAAAACATGTAATACTCGCTATAATTTGGGGGATAAATTAAAATTTATTGTGGCGTAAAATTATATCGATTGAGGGATGATCAGGCGTACAGTTCTTTAAATAGCAGTTGTTGAGGTTATTTTGGCACAGTAATTAGTACCTCTTTCGCACATTCACAAGTCTAACTGCGTGTTCATAGTTTTTCTTCTCTTCACGTTGGTAGTGGTTTCCATTACGTTACCGTGGGGAGCTGAGATCTATGATCATGTAGTTGGATAGACTCTAGAGGTAATGCGTTGGTGTGTAGCTATTTGCTGGCTTGAGTTGCTCAAAGCCATTGCGTTGCATTAGTTTTATTTAGCTTGGGTTTGCTTCAAATCTTTGCATTGCATTTTTGTGTTTATAAAGTTTTGGTATTGCAACTTGCTGATAACGCCTGATCACCTTCGATTGATATAACTTCTTGTGGTAGGAGCATCTAAGCCTTAACCTACCATAAGTGAGCGGCCAATACACGCCAACCTTATATAAATACTTAATGATCAATTATTTGATATATCATGTCATGTGAATTTTATATAAGCAGATGCGTCGTAAAATAAAAACTGAGAATGTTGTATGTTCTTTATTATTCTATTTTGAATAGTCTTAAATAATGTCAATCATCTATGTGGAGATATTTTAATGTTAATCAACTATGGATATACTTTAGTGTCAATCATCTATGGAGATACTTTAATGTCAATCATCTATGGAGATAATTTAATGTCAATCATCTATGGAGATACTTAAATGTCAATCATCTATGAAGAGAATATAATGTCAATTAACTATGGAGATAATTGAATGACAGTCATGTAAAGTGATAACCTTATGTTAACCGAGTAGAGAGGTCATTACTAATGTCAAACATACAAGTGAAAATAGAAATAATTTAAGATTTCACAAAGGAAAAAACCTTTAAACATTGAGAGATTGATGTCACTGAATGCCTTTTGTCTTTATAGGCATGTTAATACCGCTGCTAACATTCAAAATGGTCAATCATAGATGAAAATAATCTCAAACTCCTTTGTTAATTTTGTTTTTTTCCGTTATTCATTATTTGATACTTTCAAAAATGATTTAATTGATAAGCACTCAGGTGCTTTAAAACAAGACTACCATTACAATGACTGTATACTTACTGGTGAATAGTAGGCATTGAAGAATTCAGAGAGTACTTTCAACCAGTCTTCAACAGAAAGGATTGACTCAATCAATGATCCAAGTTTCTCTGGATTACTATACAGTTCCTCAATATCATTGCCTGATTCAGATAAAAGACTTGTGTTATATACATGTAGCAATGGATAATATGTACCAAAGGAAGAATTCCTCTAAACAATTTAAAATATATCAGTACACAAGTTCATGGTTCATGAAAAAGCTTTGTTTGGAAAATATTATAGGTAAATTTGAATTCAGAATCCAATCTGAGAACCATAGAAACAATTGGCTAATTTTGAAATTAACCAATGACATTTTTTAACAATACATTCGAAATTAACCAGTTACTGGGAAGATGACACATTTGTATGAATAAGAATTTCAGTATTCAATTTAACAACAAGTTAACAAATTTGAGGCAAAAACCAAAACAATATAGAGTGATATCATCTTTAAACTCTCGATCAAATATTTAAATGGTCATTATCTTTTCAAGGAATATGTTTCCTTTAAAATAAGATTAAAACTGTTAAAGACAAATTGACAACATGTTTAATTTTCAACACATGTGGTCTTGTCCAGACTGTCAGATGGAAAAGTCCATTTAAGATATTTAGGGGGGGGGGGGTAAGGGTAACTTACTTGTCAGTTGTTTTAAAAATGGCATAAGAAGTCTGTTGAATGCGTTGGTCAAGTTGTTCATTTCACTTCCAAACAGAGGATTTATATTGCTTAGTATGTTACTTCCACTACACAAGATAAAGATAAAAAAACATAATTGTGTTATTGATAAATATTTACAATATCACAACAAAATTACCGAACATGTAGATAAAAGTTAAATATTTCAACAAAGATGGATGTACCATTCAATTACATAAGCCTTCCCAATCCAAGGAGTGTCATCAACTTGATTGATATAAAGGTAGCAAAATGTAAACAAAGTAGTATTTTGACTTGAATACAAAATGCTAAATCAGGATAACTAAACTTTTTGCCAAAAAGCAAAAGACACAAAATATAGCTAAGTTTTATGACCTATGTATAACTTTTAACAAACTTAACAGTGCATCAAACAATAAAAAGCCTTTGAAAAATAAAAAATGATAGCTTTTTTAGGCATAATAGTCCTTTAAAATACCTATTAATTTCAAATCAAAACTAAAGAAAAGGAATTAAATCCAAGAAATGTAAGAAATCCAAGAAATCTTTACTTGGCATAAATATTTGTTTATTTGAAACATGTATGTTTATCAAAGCAGAAATTTTACAATCTAAAAATAGAATAAGCTGACATACACACTAGGATCCTTGTAAAGAGAGTCAAAGAATGAGAGAATTCCCTCCCAGTTTGTCCATTGGCTGAGGGGACTGCTTTCTGCAGGTGGTCTTTCCATCCAGTCAGATAACATGCTGACAAACTTCTCCACATTGCTGGCAAGAGACGTCCAGTTCAAATGAGCATTGGTGTTTGTAGCATTCCATATTTCTGCAAGCTGTAATCAGTTCATATAGGTTGATTATGATATGGACTCGTTTACTTTTTCATATAATACCCTTTTCTTATTTCTTCACTGCGATGAAGTGCCGATTGCCAATCATAAGAATTTATATAATTATATTAATGAGCAAAAAGGTAGATTTACATTATTACAAATAATGCCGATTATATAAAAACATTTATTGTCACTACAAAGAGATTATCAGATCCTTGCAAAAGTGAAGGAAACTAGTACTGGTAAACTGCTTGATAGCCTACCCACAAACAATGCCCTGGCTGAACTGTGCTCTGGTAAATTCAATGTGGCTTACTGCCATGATCCAGGCATTAAACTACCACCACCACCAATAGTTAATATTAATATTTTGATCTTGATATGCCTGTAACGAACAAAGAACTGACCCAGTTCAAAGCACGGTTACTCTATTACACAAAATCAGTCGAGTAAAGGTTAAAACATACATACCTTTTCTTCAAACATTTCTAGATTAACTTGATCTTGTAGGATTTCTGACCATGTCTCTGTATCTATACATATAACTTCTTCGAGGGCTATAGATGCTTTACTAGCTGTACCATTAGCAGATATATATGCTGCAACATTGTCCTTCTCACACATGTCCATTAACATATCAGGGTCCAGAAGTAGATTGTACAGCTGAAAGTGGAATCAAAAATCATAACTGATTAAACTGATTGCAATAATTTTAGTCTAGAAGATTGAATACTGTTAAAGCTGGGGCAATGGCACATGAGACATGTTTGCTTTTTTTCATTATCTCTCATGAATAGACTACACATGAAATTTGTTTACAAAAGTTAAAAAAATATTATGCTTATTTGTAAAAGAACAACTTAAAACCTATGCATACCTTTTCCTGGTTAACAGTTTTATTCAAGGCTTCATAATCTTTATTGGAGATATCTCTTAGGTTAGCCAAGGCTTCCATAAAGCGAACAATTTCACTAGAGTTCTTCGACAAACTGCCAACAGTAAAATTATCTGAAAAAAAAACAAAAAAAAACTTTGTTTATCATGACTACTACCAAATTTGAATAATTTACCCTATTTTATTACTTAGTATGGTATATGTTTTCATTTTTTACACTTTGACTTATAAATGGACAACAAAAAGAATATTTTAAGTGTTCAATATAGGCCCCTTACATATACATGATCTGTCTAATGGATGAGTTAATATGGTACCCACCACAGCTTAGTACAATTTATGCCAACATCGCCACTTTCTGTTTTGAAATGTTAATCTAACATGAAGTTCGTTTGCTATACAATTTTTTTTTAATTTTGAACAGTCTGTATCATCTCTTGAATTAGAATGATCCCATAGACCTGCATTGAATTATGGAACAATCCATTGATAGTTCAAGGGGTTTCAGTAACACAATGATAAAACTGAGCAGCCAATGGTATAGAATAGTATGTATAGGCTGGCCTTTCTCTATACTGGTCATACACTATCACATCAGTGTTCAAAGAGTTATACACAATGTACATGTATAAAGAAAATACCTGATACATCCATCAACCTGTCAACCATATAATCTAAGAAAAGATCAATTGTAGCAAATGTTCTTTTGGCATCAGAATCCAGCTCGATCATCTGCATTATCTGAATAGCCAATGGGGAACTGAAAGATAAATACACATGGCGCTTTAATGTCCAAAAAAAATAGGAACAATGGACACACACAATCACCTACATTCAAACCTTCAATAAGGCTTCTGCTAAATAATAGTTTGTAACTCATGTCTGCCATAAAAATGGAGACTCTCAATATGCAATGGTGGCATTATACAAAAACAAATTGGTTTATAATCTCACAATCTTCACCTTTCTGACATTCTGAGACCCAAACAAATTCAGCACCTTCTGTGCTTTGATTTCTTCAGTCCCTAAATCATTTCATAATTATGTTAGTTTGTACCAAGTTATTTTAGTTTGATTGTGTTGGAAGCTATAAGTTTTTTCAAACACTCCCAATCTGTTCCTAGAACCAACCAGTACTAAGAAATGAGTGTAAACTTTCTTGCTCATGGATACAATGGCTTGTGCCAGACAGGGTTTGAACCCAGGTTGCCAGCAATCCTTAGGTTACTAGTCTGATGTATTAACCACTTAGTCTCGCCGCCATAATTATGTTAGCTACATATTCAACTATAAAACAATAAAATCTATTCTGGCAGTATTTGTGTGTGAAAAAAATTGTTTGTTTATACATTTAGAAGAATTTACAGGTATATTCCTGACATGATGTATAGATTGTAAGAGCTTCTGTTCAGCCATATGGTAATTAATTGTACCAGTGGCCTGGGTAAATATACCAAATACAAATGTATACCAAGTTACATTAAAAGAGCAATAAATGAGACACATAACTTTGTATACATCTATTGTAACACATAATTATCATATTTCTTACATTGATTTAACAATATCGGTATATTGACTTCCGAGGAAGTTCTCCATTCCCTTTAGCAATGTTTCCAGTGTCGGATCACTCGTCTCAACGGCCTGCTCTCCATTTAGAAGGTCAAGAAGTTGGAACCAGTACGTAGAATTTTCCCATCGTGTAGGCACATCAAGATTTGGCGGACTTTCCAACCATTTACCAAGTTTCTCAGTCAGCTGACTGTTACGTTCTGTGATCAATCTCCAGTTGAGTGTAGTATTTGTTTCCATCTAAAAGTGGTTATATATATACAACAGTAAAATATAAGTTGATGAAGTGGTCATACTATGATGGTAGTCAAAATTGTTTTACATTTTTGAATAGGGGGGAAGAAAAATACATGTGGGAGAGGTAGGATATTGATTTTCTAATAAAAACTACACTGTTACAATAACACATTTTGATTTAAATCTTAATTAATAATTGTGCATATCCTTTTTTACAAGATGTGATACCAATTCTTGTGACGTGCAAATTGTGCATTATTTTTAATACATGCTTTATAATTGTGGATCATGCTGGACACACATTCTTTTCTTTGCTTTTTTGATGAGTTACACTATAAAATACATCAGTAAGATATAAATCATATCACACGGTTTTAGACTGACAGCAAAATATTTTTTTTATATTTAAAAAATCCAGCTTTAATCTTACCATGTCAATTATATCTTGAATAAAGAAAGCATCTACAAATTCTGTCATCAGAATTTCAAAGTCAGTGTCGCAGAATCTGTCTTTGACATCATTCATGTTGGCAGTTACACTTGGGGGAATTGTCATATATTTTGTGATATCTGAATCACAGATATCTATAAGAACAGTTGTAGCATTTGTGCTCTCCAACAGCGCAGTAAACTGGAAATATATAAAAGAAATTTGCTACCAATTTTATTCATTTGTTCATGCAATATTCAATTCAAGTTTATTCTCATTAAGGCCTTTGGTTCATAATTATACAACATTTTTACAATTTCATACAGACAACACATAACCAGATGGAACCACCAGTAATAAGCCTTTGCCACCAAATGGTAGCTAAATTTTTAGGTTTTGATATTGAAATCCAAGTAAACTTTGAATTGACTGTTCCAAATACAAAGCAGGGGCAAATCTATGATAGTTTGCTATATTTTACACACATTTTATAATAATTATATTTCAAAAGTTCACAGAGCAGTTATTTATATTTAATGCCATGCAAGTGTTATAGCATCAGCAATTTCTGAAGATGCTACCTTTAGAAGTAATAGAGCTCAACACACAAATTTTCTCTCACAAATACAAGTATAATCATTTATAGTCCAATTCTTCAACATCATAAACATGTGATTCACAATTCACTTGAACTGGCTGATTTCATAAATAACACCATAAATTTGTGTGTTACTAAAACAACTAGTACATGTACCAGTATGAGACACATGTCGTAAAATAAATGAAAATGTTTCCTTATACTTTTGGAGTGTTGATAGATGCCATCAAGGTTTCCATGACACCAGGCTCCTGTAGCATCATCACTAGGCGTTGTATCTGACCAAAACCATGGAAAAAATCCTCCAGTTTGTAGGAATCCCCTGAAACCAAATAAAACACTTTTACAGCCATAAAAATCCTCTTAAATAAATATAAAAATTCTACCAATAAATTTTATATAACATTTATGCACAAACAGTGAGTAGGGTTATTTAAGTTACTCTATTACTATAAAGGTCATAATGGCAACATTTTGATTTTACTGATAAATGACGACCCAAGGTGCCATAATGTGCATTATTTCATTTACCTGTCAATGCAGGTACCTGCTTAAACATTTAAACTTTATGTGAAGAACTAAACAGTTATGACATCTACATGTAAATACACTTTATACAGCATGCATTATTAATCATTCATTCTGAAAAAAATCATAATTTACATATAAATTTCTCTTAACATAAATGTAGCAGAAAATTGAATAACTCAAAATTTTACTAACCTGTCATGTTTTCTAAATGATCCAGCATTTTCCCCATGACATAATTTGTGATCTCCATAGATTTAAGTTGGTTTTGGAATTCTGGTGACATAGATACTAAAGCTTCCAGTAAACCATCCATATTCTGACTTGCCCTGTATTTTAATGAAATAGATGAATTTTACTTATTTACTATACAGAATTCAATGGGTCACATTCAAAGAAATGACATTTGCATTTCAATGACTGCTTGTTTGTTTATTTTGTTTTTTTATGCTGATTTTACCACATTTTTCTTCATATCTTGGTGGTCAGTTCACCTAACCAGCTGTTCTGGATTGAGTGTGTACATAAGGGATAATGAAATAATGCAACATCCCTCACACCCCCTAGCACTGGTTTGATCGGTACTCAATTTTCAACACTTTAAAGTGCTGGCATAAATGATCCTGAAGGACCAGAAAAATATAACTACACTGAAGTGAAGTACAGGGCAATTTTTTACAGCCAGGCATGTTACACTTGCTTTTGTGAAGTATAAAATTCTCAAAATACAATGTTGATATAAAAATTAATCATATCAACTGACCATTTTAAATTTACAGTGACAGATGTCAATTACATACATTTACCACCAGAGTAACATTAAATTCTATAGAATAACTTACATAGTCAAAGTATCCAAGCTATTGGTTGTATTTTCAAGGAAGTCATAGATTTTCTCCCACACTGTCATATTGTCAAAGCCAGGTATATTAAATTCACCGGTCTTGTTAATGAATTGTTCGACTTGTTTCATGAAGCGGTCATACTCTGCCAACCATCCATCTATATCAACCTTTTCTGATACACTAGATATGTTGCCATACTGTAAACAGAGACAAGAAAATAACATTACACAATTTTCATTGATTTAAACATATTTATTTAAGCTTGATTAAAAATACAAGTTCTTGTTACTTATATTATCACTTTCGAGTCTGCTTCCTGAAACCAACTAGTACTGGTGTCATATGAAGAAGAGCCCGATTAGGGCTCAAACCCATGATCCATGGGTTGAGAGGCAGGCACCTTAACCACTAGGCCACTGCTCCACTTAAAAAAAATATATAATTGATCTCAGTATCCAGATATATAATAATTTTATACTTATTTTAATTTTGGTAAATTAAATACACATCTGACAAGAATGAGAAAGTTTTTTTGTTCTCAAATATAGTCATCACTCTCAGTTCAATTCAATGTCATTTATATAATACCTCTATGCTATGAGAGAATAGCTTAACATAGATCAACCTCAAATTAAAAGGTTGGGCAAGGAAGCTGTTTTTATTTTCTGTGACAAACTGGTTGATGCCTATATCCACTGTCAAATTGTCATCCATTATGTTTTTGTTTCAAATGATATAAAAGGAAGTGAAGTAGTTGTTAAGTACTTATTCAGAATCCCAGTAACCCTCTATAGTTAAATGACTTTGCAGATTTAACAGATTGCAAATGTTACCATATTTGCATATAATCAGGTGTTACTATTACTAAAATTTCAAAAAAATTTACAAAAATTCTGAAATCACAACCCCCTCCCCCTTTTAAATTTTCAGTGACACAAAAATTGGTTTCTCAGAGTTACAACATAAGACCTTACTTTCATTGTAGTAAATGAGTTTTTAAATTTTAGAGTTTGGTCCCAGTTGAAAAGAGCACATTAACAATCAGGCCTATACAAACAGTAACATTTGCCTTACACTAAATTTGTACTTACTGCTTCAGATATTTCTTTTGCTTGTATAAAATCGCTTGCCTCGTGCTCAAGAAGTGTAAAGTTTACGGAGCAAAACAGATTAAAGAAATCTTCAAATTTTATATTGAGTATCGGAGGATTTGTCATCAGGTCGTAAGGGTCGGCCTCACATATTGTATCTATGCCCATTATAGCAGCTTCTGTGAATGTAGTTATCTGAAAATATAACAAAACTTGCAATCAGAATTAAATTTATACCTGAACAAGTTAAATATCTTACAGGCACATTATATCCTAAGAAACAAATAATTTTTTCCTTCTAGAATTGGCAAAGATTCATTTTATAGCCGTTAAATAATGATTTTAGAGTAAGTTGCATGCTTATCCCCTGAGGAAAGTAGCGCTAAATGTGAAACAAATTTTATTACCTTGATTTATAATGAAAGTTTGAAGCTTATTGGAAACAATCTTAAGTCTATTTCCTGGAACTAGAAACCAGTACTGGTGTTATATGAAATAACACTGTTGTGGCAAGAGAAGGGCTCAAACTCTTGATCCCTGACATGAGAGGTAGACACTTGAACAATAGGCCATCCTTCCTCCTTATAACTATATAGTTACTACACATTTTAGTGCACTTACGTACTAGAGAAAAAAAGTTATTTGTTCAAATATTGACTAAAAAAGGACAATGGCTAAAAAAAATTATACTAAAGCAACAAAAGTGTTATGGTTTATACCTTAGAATTATCTACAAGTGAAGTGTAGGTAAAAGTAACATAAAGCTGTGGTAACCATTCAAGCATCTGCCACATTTTATACATCTCTGGGTAACCCTGGAATCCTGTGGCTGGATCTAAATTCATCCCTGTGAAAGGAATATGATAAAATCAATAACATGTACATAAAAAGAAATTATTTTTATAATTTGATGTAAGTAAAATGGTTTAAGCCAAATAATATCAAGATTTAAGCCAAACAACATCATGCCAAATAATAACAAAAATAATTTAAACCATATATATATATATTCAAATTAGCCTCTGTCATCAGAACAGAAAAAAGTCAGCCTACCTGCACATCTGTGCAATCTTTCCAGGGGCTATACTGATGTAAGCTCAATTTTGGTACATTGATATTAAAATCCTTTAAAATTTGCATTTACCATTCCATCGTAGATTCTAAACTGGGCAGATCTAGCATACAAATTTAGCCAGTTTTATGTCCATCATGAAGATTTTTTATGAAAAAAGTATACTACATTACATAAGTCTAGAGAAGCTGTCTAGATTTAACAAACCTTCTGTCTTCATCAGCACAGCTGTCAGCACTCTCATGTATGTTTCTGATATTCTCATAATATCCCTAACTTCTGGTATATCTTGTAGCTGCATTAAACCTTGCAACATTTGCTCATCTTGTAATGTTCTGCAAAGACAATTACATTGTTATGGAACCAAAATAGATCAACTTTTGCCACCAGTATAGATCCAGGGCAGCCTGAATATCCCTGCAGTCTGAGCAGGCTCTACACTGTTGACAGTCAAACTTGAAATTTTCAATTTGATTTACATGTACAGTAAATTGATAATGGACAATCCAAGAAATGATAAAAAACATTAAAGAAATTCAGCAGGCTGAAGGTTACTGAATTCTCCATGCTTGAAAGGAAACAAAGAAATAATCAATAACACTTCAAATGTGGTATAATATCCATTTTTGTGTATTTTCAGTTACCTGGCTGTCGTGATCTTGATTTAGAATTTTCAGGTAGAAAAAAAGTCAGAAGAATGTCTTACCTGATTTTAGAATAAGAATTTATCAAATAAAGATTATGAAAACATACATTTTGATTACAGTGGAAAACTTGTCAAAATACCAACAGGGTCACAATAAGCATTGTCATTTGCATATAATGAATTTAACACTTGAATGAAGCAACTAACAGTATAGAGCCTGGTATGACAGCGCAAAAATGCAGACTGCCCTTGCTCTATATTGGTGTTACTGACATCTAAATACACACATTTAAACAATTAAACTTACTTTAAAGGATCAGCTGTGTCATAAATATCAGCAAGTTGTGTTGGTATGTCCATAAATTGTTCCAACAGTCTCGTAATTTCACCATCCATGATAAAAGGTAACCCTTTAACTTGGACATCTGCTGTGCTTAAAGAAACCAACAATTCTGAATATCGTTCAACTACCACCGCTATTTTGCTGTAATCAACTAGAAGTTCGGAGGCCGTCATATTCATGGATATTATATTGTCCATCTGCAAAAATATAAGTAAGGAACTTCATTTAACGTTGTTTGTTTAATTGGATTTAGGGCAAATGTTTTCAAAGTGCTTCTTTTATATATTAGTAGACAGTTGATTTACAAGTGTTCATAAATTTTGTACTAAAACTGTTTCTTCTGCAAGTAACTGGCATTTTTCCTATAAATAATAATTTGATATATCTTATTTGGTAAGTTATTTTTAAATCAACAATACAATCAAAACATATAACGAAAACAATATAATGTTATTCCAAAAATGCCTTTGTGTTTACTTAAAAAGGTATTGGTAACTTTGTATCATCATGCAGATGTTGCTAGGCAACATGCTTTATTTCTTTAGTTTTTTTTTTTCTGAGCTTTATAGAAAAAATAAATAAACTGTTTGTAACTACATAATCCCTTTGTTTAATCATAACTTTCAATAGCATTAAAAGAAGCATCACTTCCTCTTACTCCTTAGTAATTTCTAAACATTATACAGGGCAATTTTATATATCCAAATGTAATTGATATATCACACAAATATTTCTTACCGCATTAATGAGGTCATCTAACCCCTCCATGCCTGCTCTTACTTCATCTATAATTTCTTCTCCAAAAGCAGCACAGATAGCATCTACAATCTCAGTTTTTGTAATGTTGCTGTTCTCTGGCATTTGTATGGCATCTTCTAGTTGCGAGGTATTCGTGCATAAAGTGTCAAAATTCAATGTCAGCCATTTTTCAACACCCTGAAATATTTCAATATCAGAAAATTTAAACAACAAGTAAACACACTGTATCAACAATCAAAAATATTGAAACCACCTGTAAGGAAGAGAAAAACAACCAGTTAAAAAGAGAAAAAAACATGTAAAAGGAGTACATTATTAAGTGAAATTAAAGAGAAACAAGTAAAACTAGTAATACAATAAACTAAAATGTGAAGCAACTCAATAAAAGATCAAACCAAACTGTAGTAAAACTGAAACAACAAGTAAAAATAGTGTAACAACATGTAAAAGAGTGAATCAACATGTTAAAAGAGCAAGTATGAAACAGTAAGCATTAAAATTTTGTTATGATTTGTTTGTTTGTTTGTTTGTTTGTTTCATTTTACGCCTTTTTCCAACAGTATTTCAGTCATATAGGCGGGTAGTTTCCTAACCATCGTTCCTGGAGAGTTACACCAGTACTAGACTACCTTCCTCCGCGCTAAACTACCAAAGCATCTCCCGGGGATCGAACCCACGCCATAGTGTAACAACATGTAAAAGAGTGAATCAACATGTTAAAAGAGCAAGTATGAAACAGTAAGCATTAAAATTTTGTTATGATTTGAATTACCCTCATGGTTTAAAATGCTCTCTTTATTTTATACTGTTTTCATTTTTTGCTTTGATGAAACTTTGAATTTTTCAGATATACACCAATTCAAACACATTATTCTACAAATCATTTTCTGGTGGAGGAAGACGTCAGGTGCTCCTCAGTGTACAATTTCAAGCTTTCAAGAGCAGGCACCTGAGTAGAATGACCGACCTTCCATAAGCTACATGTAGCTAAATACCTTTCTCACATGAAATATTCCAAAGTCCCTAACGGGAACTGAAACAACAGCTGTGACAAGCAAGTGATTTGAAGGTCGCCAACTTAATAACTTGACCCTAAAGGCTCAAATCCTCAATGGCTTGTTGCTAAAGGTTCATGCAGTTTAAACATGAATTATACTTACACCAGCAGTTTGGAAGTTGTGTAGAATGACTGCATTTAATTCAGGTGAATCTACCATTACTTGAAACAGCTTATCAGCTCGAGGGGAATTTAAATGTGCACGAAGGTCAAACACCTTTGTCCCTAAAATAGCAAAAAATAGCAAAAAATAAAAAACTTGCAATATATGTTGGATAAGAAATAAATGGCTATTATCTTGGTAATTCAGTTTTCGTTTTCTATGTCAAAGGATAGCACTTATTACGGTAAGGGGTAAATCCACAACATGCCTTTGATTACATAAGATATGTGAAATGGTATAGAACTAATAGGCCAATTGTGCCCAACAAATGCTGTATTCTTTATTTCTCAAAAGCTTGTCAATTTAGTTTTCCAAAATGGTTAATTATTTGCTATTTTCATGAACAATCTTGCTTTTGCAACATTTTAGCAATAAGTACATGTGTACAATAAACTGTTTCAGTAATTTAGTATTCTATTTTAAAATCAAAATACTACTTTGTTTACATTTTGCTACTTTTATAACAAATAATTTCACATTCAGCACTACTTTTTCAGGTGATAAGCATTTAACATGCTCTAAAAACATAATTAAAATGCTATATTAAAAAGTCAAGTTACCCTTTCTAAAAATGAAAATTTTTATTAGTTTCTGAGGCATATTGTGTCTTTTAGCATAATATTTTGAACATGAGTGGAAAAAGGACACAAATTGAAACAATAAATGCTCACTCAGTCATGCAAATATTTTAAGCTGTCCGGTTAGCTCAATAGGTAGAGCGTTGGACTGTGAATCGAGTGACCTAGGTTCGATTCCCGGAAGGTGCAGCTAACTTTCGTTGTGATTGATCATGAAATCTTTTTTACGGTCATTCGCACTGTACCTCCCCTCTGGCATGTACAGAAGTTACAGTTCCTTGCGAAAGTGAAGGCAACTAGTACTGGTAAACTGCTAGACTGAGCCTGCCTAAGAACAATGCGGCGGTTGAACTGTGCTCTGGTAAATTTAATGTGGCTTAAAAATATGATTCGGAGTGAAACTACCAACACTACCAAATATTTTTTCCGAAATGATGTAGTCCAGAAACCACAATTTAATGAAGAAAACGAACACATGTTATATAGCTAAAGCGGAGAGACATACTTTTTTATATTTCTGACATTACAAAAGAATACTCTTGACTTACTGTTGATGATGTCCAGATGTATATTGACAAATTTAAAGAGATGATAGTTGATATAGGACTGTATGGCAACATTGTACTGCCACATCTCTATGAATGTGTCATTCTGTGCCGACATGTCAAACAACAACTTCCAAATCTGATCTACAGATTTTCCGATCCTGAAACAACAACGTTCAATAATTATATAGACAAAGAGTCAAAGACAAGATGACAAAGTTTGCTTTTTTAAACTACACCCACTTTAAGAGAATAGAGAATCAGTTTCCAAAATATCTGTATATATTTTATACATATTCTGTTAACTAGAATAAACTTACCGATAGTATTATCTATAAAGATTTGTGACAGGTTATATGGCCCTATATAAATGTGCTGCTAGGAAAAGGTTATATTGCAAGCAATCATTTACATATGGTCATATTACCTGTTGAAAATCTTTTTTATCAAATTTCAAATACAAAACTTCCTTTATTTGAGCAGGGTCTTTTAAACTGAATTTCTATTTTAAAGACCCTGATTTGAGAAAAAATGAAATTAATTCATAAATTCATAGTGTCAGTGTATATAAGTTATACAGTCACCATGATTATCCAATGTAAAGTGACTTTACAAACATGGAGTATAATAAAATATGTTATAATAGGTACTTACGCATCTGCATCATAATCCCAGGTGTTTTGAAGAGCTGATGTTAGATTAGATATAGAAGAATTAGTTCCAGTCAAACCAGCATTTGATAAGTCTGGCACAAAGTTATTAAACATTCCTTTGTTGATATAGTCCAGGAATTTCCGAGTAGTTGATATCACATCCGTCCAGTTCAATGATATTGGAGGAAGTGACTCTGTGTCATAGGTTGATATCATTTCCCACTATAACAATAATAAACATGACTTTAGGTATCATTTCCCTTTTCAAAAATCTTAGATATCATTTCCCTTTTTAACAAAAACAAGCATGAATAAAGATAACATTTCCATTTTTTTTTTTACAAAAATAAGCATGAATAAAGATAACATTTCCATTTTTTTTTTTACAAAACAAGCATGACTTTAGATAACAAAAAAGATGAAAAAAAAAGCTAAAAAAAAGTAGGAACCTGAGAACTTTCATGATGTAATCAAGGTACATCCCTTCGTCATACATACAAATAAGGTTTAGACTAATTGTTAACATCATTATAATAATAGTAATATCATAGGTGCATGTTAAAAATATCAGAAAATCTGAAAACCCTGAATCTAATATTATTTCAGTTGGTTTAATAAAGAAAAAGAGAGTTCAAAAGTAGAAAAAAACACCTGAACTTCTTTCAAAGCTTGTGCTCATGCAATTTCCCATCTTTCTCATCTGTCAGTTATTTTGCTTACCAAGCAAGTGTATAATAAAACAATTAGACCAATATGTTACCTGGGATGCAAAATCACTCCATGGAGTAGCTGAAGTTGTCAACTCATCCATTATCTGGGTCCAATTTAACTCACATAATCCATTCTGGAACTTTGTAAATGACGGGGTACTCTTGACGCCCAGCAAGGAGCTTAGACTTTCAGGGTCCTCACAAAATCCCATATAATCTATGTTCATAACACGTTCTATCATCTGATCATGAAAAACACACAAATTCAGAATTAAAAAAGATAAATAAAAAACATTTTTATTCAATAAAAATCACCTTTCTAATTATAATAATTACTACAATGTACATTAATAAGATGTAGAATATGTATTTCTGTATTAAATAATTAAATAAAGAAGTAACAATGATATTTCATAAAATGCATTTCTGCTGACTATCCTGACAAATTCCTATAAAATACTGATATGTAATATTACATGTACTTTCATTCATGAAAAAAAGGCTATATCTTGTTCAAGACTTTCATTGATATTGTTAGTGTTTAGCCTGCTGTCATGGACTGAATCTTCCCTTGCAACCAGTGCAGACTAAGATCAGCTGGCACATCCAAACTATCTGATCATGGTCTACAGACAGAACATATTTTGAAAATTTTCTCTATAAAGATGATGAATGGTTTGAAAGAAAGACAAGTCCATTTAGAATATATATTTGGTTTATACAGAATTAATTTTTAGTTTGATTGTGTTAAATAAAAGTTTAAAGCTGATAGACACACTCTTGAATCCATTCCTGGAATCAACCAGTACCCAGCAATGAGTGTAAAATTTCTTGCTCAAGGAAACAACGGCTTGCCCCCTGATGGGGTTTAAAACCCATGCAGAAAGTGATCTTTAGATTTCTAATCTGGCACCATTCAGCCATGCTGCAATTTTGGAAATTTAGCATGGGAAGGGTTAATTTATGAACTTTTGATACAAATATGCTGATATTTGCAGCATTGGTAAGCAATTATCACAACTACAATTGTACAGATTAAACTAAACTGACAATTCTATTTAGATTCTACATGACCATCTATTTACCTGTTGTGGTTTATAAGCAGCTTTCTGTAACGCATCAATGACCTCTGGCATACTGTCCGTAGAATTCTGGAGGTATTTACCAAGTGTTGGTGAAACCGTAGTAACATATTCAGTTATATCCCAGTTTGGATCTTGCGTAAGTTCTGCATAATGATTGAGTACTTTAGCCAGTAGGTTCCATGTCCTAATATAATGTTTTACACGTTTCCATAAGTCCCAAGTGGCAAGGGCTTCATCCAGGCTCTTTAAACTGGTTTCTAATTCAGAAACATTCTCCATGTCACTAAAATCAAAGACAACAAATTCTTAATGAACAGCATTAAATAATAGCAATTCAAACTAAAAGTATAGATGGAATTGCCTGTATCATATACAACATATCAATGGTACCGATGGCCATGAATCGTTACCCTAAGCATTTTCACATACACTATATTATATTTGCAAATGATCCAAGTTTTCTATGTTGAACAAATTTGGCAGAAACATTAAATTTACTTTGATTTCTAAAAACATCCAACTGTTTTCTTTCTTAATGAACATTTGTTGAGATTTTGTGACATACACAGTAAAAGTAATGACTTTAGGACAGGAACAAATCTAGGGCACCTGGCAATATGTAATTACATGTAAAGTGACACTTATTGATGGATGATAAACTTAATCAAAGAAAATTTACCTCAGTGGATCTCCTTTAAACTTTACACACATTTAAACAGTATATACAACATACCTTGTTACTGAATCCATTGTCATATTAGTTAGTAACTCCATCCCAACTGTATAGTAATTATATATCATAGAGAGATCCGATGTGAACACAGTATACAGAAGATCCTGGACGCTGTTCTTTCCATTTAGTGTCTGATATAAATACTGAACATCTTCCACCATTCTTGGCCAGTTTATTCCATTCTCTAAATTGTGCTCCACTTCCAGTTCAACCTAACAGAATGAGATAAACATAAATAATTATAGAAAAGAATTATTTTTCAACAAGAACAATGTGACATCATGATTTGATGATGTCCTTAATGAGAGCGCATGTCATTATGAGTCAAAAATCAGTAAAAAATACTTAAAACCAATTAAAAAGCTTGAAATAAATAGCAAATTTGTTTGTTTTGATTGTAAGATCAAATTATATTTCAATCATGAACACCAGCACTTACATTTTCACTCTTGGCTATGCTGCTATTGAAAATATTACATCAAGTGTTCACTTTGTGAAATATATTTCGATCATATAATTATGCAAAACAAACAAATATCCTCTGTTTATGCTAAAATAGAAAAATACATTATAATACAAAAAGTAAGATTCAGTGCTTCATGTTTTACAGATATTTAAGCAAACAATTATTGATTCTAAATTCTAAATTTACTAACATCTGATAGGAACGACAGGGGATCAGCAATGTTCCAAACATCTTCAACAAATTTTGTGATATTTGTTTGACAAACAAACATTTTCATATCATTTATAGAGATATCATCAGCCACATTGAGGCTGTTCCAATCAGTCTTCTCACATAACATTTTGGTAAGCTCAGTTGTGTCCGTGGAAGTTAACATTCTAGCTAGCTGTAAATATAAATTATATCAAAATTAAGTCATTTTTCTATTTCAAATGTGAAATCATTAGAAGCAATTGAAATACTGTACTGTAAACTCAAACTTGGAACCCTCAAAATACCGTTCCGTGGCTTTTCAGACTGAGCTATCCTGCCGCTTACACATCTTGTCCCCTAAATAGTGAACAGTTTTGAACCTTGACATTTCCCTGTTCTAAAAATGTATATCTCTGTAAAAAGTTAATCACTGAAAAAAGACAAATAGCTTTTGGCTTTTCTTGTATGGTCAAAATCAAGCACTTATTGTGTTTGGCTTTGAATGCATAAGACAGAAGTCAATAAGCCAATGCATTGAATCCTGACCTGCATTATTCTTATGATACATCACAACATGTTTGTTTTCAAAAGAGCACATGTCAATGTTTGTTGTTAAATCATTGTTATTCAAACAAAAAGTTAGAGTAGGAATCTATCAATTACAATAAATATTGAGCTGAATAAATGGATTTAACCAATTTAAAAAACATGCTACATATTATAAAGTTCCTACACAAATATGATATTCAGTGACATTCAAATTTTAAGATAAGAATGATGAGTCATACCTCAGATAGGTTTGTACCAGCAGCAGATTGCACAATGTTAGGATAGTATGGTAGGTATTTAACCACCTTTGTTATTACTTTGTCTTTTTTATTCATTTCTGAAAAACAAAAATACCCTTTGCATACAAGTGCACTGACAACACAGTTAATTATAATACTTTCAGCAAATTTATATTCTTAAAACATCATGACTTAGTAGTTTAACAATTTTCAGTCATTATTGTTTATTGTTTTTATTATTTTTATTTATTTATTCAATTTTTTTTTAATGGGGGGGGGGGGGCTTGGGGGGTTGGGAGGCATAATTTAGTTAGTTCCTACCACAATGTTGGCAATATTATTTTTCAATGCAACATTTTATATAGAATCATAATCCCAACTCCCCCTCCCAAAAGATGTGTACTGTATTTGTTCATTTGTTCCTGTAATATGTTTTTCATAACATTTTTAGAAGAGGTATTTACCTTTTAATTTATAGGACTTGTTTTTTTTAGTTGGATCATAGAAGTCAACTGAAAATTATATGATAACAAAATACTGCTTTTTTTTGGAAAATTCAGGTATGTCTTATTAAAAAGCTTGTTTGCAGATACATTATATATATATCAAATATTTGCTAAGTGTACAAATGTTTACCTTCAAACAAATGTACTCTGTTCAGTGCTGTATGAAGCATGGCATCTAACATTTCAAACCAAGGTTTGAATGTTGATTCCCACATAGGACCATTTTCTGCTGACTTTGCAACTATCACCACTGGTAGCATTGTCCTGAAAAAAAGAAAATGCTTCATATATTGTTATTAACAATGAAAGTTTGACAAAAACAAGAGGGCCATGATGGCCCTGAGGTCGCTCACCTGTATATAGCCTCCCCCCCCCCCCCCGGGTCAATTTTTACCCAAGGGCTTTTATTTGAACAGACTTGGTAGACACCCATAAGAAGATGTTTCATGCTAAACATCTAAGTTCTAGCTCATTGGGTTTTTTAAAAGAAGATTTTTAAGTTTTTACTATACACATATAGTTAAAAACAATGACACCCCTGGGGCAGGGCCAGTTTTGACCCCCGGGCTTTTATTTGAACAAACTTTGTAGATATTTACTTAAAGATGTTTCATGTATAATATCTAAACTCAAGCTATTTGGGTTTTTTTCAAAGAAGATTTTTAAGTTTTTGCTATACACATATAAGGAAAATCAATGACCCCCGGGGCAGGGCCAGTTTTGACCCCAGGGCTTTTATTTTAACATACTTGGTAGACACCCATTAGAACATGTTTCGTGCTAAATATCTTAGCTCTAGCTCTTTGAGTTCTTTAAAAGAAGATTTTTTAAGTTTTTACTATATGCATATAGGGAAAATCAATGACCCCCTGGGGCGGGACCAATTTTGACCCCAGGGCTTTTATTTGAACAAACTTGGTAGACACTCATTAGAAGATATTTCATGTCAAATATCTTAGCTCTAGCTCTTTGGGTTCTTTAAAAGAAGATTTTTTAAGTTTTTACTATATGCATATAGGGAAAATCTATGACCCCCTGGGGCAGGGCCAATTTTGACCTCAGGGCTTTTATTTGAACAAACTTGGTAGACACTCATTAGAACATGTTTCATGCTAAATATCTTAGCTCTAGCTCTTTGAGTTCTTTAAAAGAAGATTTTTTAAGTTTTTACTATATGCATATAGGGAAAATCAATGACCCCCTGGGGCGGGGCCAATTTTGACCCCAGGGCTTTTATTTGAACAAACTTGGTAGACATTCACTAGAAGATGTTTCATGCCAAATATCTAAGCTCTAGCTTTTACAGTTCTTTAAAAGAAGATTTTTTAAGTTTTTACTATATGCATATAGGGAAAATCAATGACCCCCCGGGCCGGGGCCAATTTTGACCCCAGGGCTTTTATTTGAACAAACTTGGTAGACACTCACTAGAAGATGTTTCATGCCAAATATCTTAGCTCTAGCTCTTTGGGTTCTTTAAAAGAGGATTTTTAAGTTTTTACTATATGCATATAGGGAAAATCAATGACCCCCTGGGGCGGGGCCAATTTTGACCCTAGGGCTTTTATTTGAACAAACTTGGTAGACACTCATTAGAAAATGTTTCATGCCAAATATCTAAGCTCTAGCTCTTACGGTTCTTTAAAAGAAGATATTTAAAGATTTTTCTTTCGGTTGCCATGGCAACCAGAGTTCTGCATGAAATGGAAATCTTTGAACAATCTTGATAGAGCTTTATACAAAGAGTATTCCTGCCAAGTTTCATTAACATTGGCCTTGCGGTATCATAGAAGATGTCCTTAGAATATTTAAAATGTGGATGGACGACAGACGACGGACGCCATTTGGTTGGCCATACTAAAAGCTCACCTGCACTTTGTGCAAGGTGAGCTAAAACAACACTATATTCTTTAACATGTATAGTTGTTTTCTTTTTGTTTTCTTCTTGCAATTTCAGATTGCTTGTACACATGTATACATGTACATTGCATTTTTTTAAGCTTTACCGGCTAATTTTTATAGTAATGCATTCACATATATTAAATAAAGAAAACACATTATGCCATGGGGGTATATTTACATATAAAATGGGTTGTATAATGTTTTATTGCAGACAAACCATATTTACAAGGAGCCTCTGTGGTTGAGTTGTTAAGGTCATTGACTTTAACCCCACTTCAGACTTTAACCTCACTTCAAACCTCTTGCCTCTCACCACTGTGGGTTCAAACCCCCGACAGGGACTTTGGCTTCTTTCATGTAAAGAAGATATCCAGCTAGCTTATGGAGCGTAGTAGTTCTACTCAAGTGCCTGTATGTGCCTGAAATAAATGCACGTTAGTGCACCTAAGGTCTTACTTCACAAGAAAAGCAGGAATATCACCATATGCTCTATACTGTGTCGGTGTGAGATAAAAAATACAAAAAAAACAAATCAAACTTATTTACAACTTACTTTGTTTGTACTCTATACTGAGAACCAATCATGCCAAATACCCAGTTATAACTGCCCATATAGTCTATATTTGTGTTAGCTAATACAAGATTCCACTCATCATCATCTTCATCATTCACTATACCCATCAGTTCTTGTATCATATCAGACATTTCATAATACATATCTTTCATATTTCCTATCTCCTGGTCTGCTGGTATTGTCCCCTTCATCATTGAGTCCATATCCTCCATCTCCTTCTCAAGCTGGAAGCCAAATATACATTAGGTTAGATTTAAGAAAATACCCTTAAATTTTCATTCTAATACACTTCACACTAATCCGCTATCAAACAGATTGGCTGGTCAAGTGCATTATTACATTATATATGCACGACATAAAAAAAGAATGCTTTAATGTCATATGATATAAGACATGAAATTGTTTGTTTTTATCAAACATGTAGTAAAACATATATATCTTACCTGGACAGTCAATGATGACATGCTATTGTCAGCAAAGACTTGGTCAATAGCTGCTGTGGCCCCCTCTGAACATATTGTCTGTACAACAACATCTGTATCGTATCCTGGTATACCGTCATATGTTACACTTACTGCATCTTTACATATGTCAGCTGAGGTAGACTCTCCTGACATCAACAACTGAAAATAAGTAAAAATTTATTTAAATGAGGCTGATGCATGAGAGAATTTAAATTTAAATAAAGTGTGAATTTTACTCACATGATTTTAAAGAATAACATATATTCAGGTTCATTTGACAGGGTGAGAACAAAAACAATTGTTTTAAATTTCCTTTGCTAAGCAAACTTAACCAATATACCCACCTTCTCCTCCCCAGGTAGTAGTTGGGACATGGATTTTTAGTTTTTAAAAACCTTGAAAAAGAGCCTACCAATGGAGAAGGCAATCTCTTAGCTACACGCCTCAGGACTGAAGCAGTCTGGAAATATCCCCAATCATTGATGGCGGCAAAACAAAACAATGACATTGACCTAGCAATGCTAAGACAGAAAAAAAAGTTGAAAACCTGGCTCATTTCACCGCTATCACCTGCCCTTCTCCTGCCTGCTGTGAGATCTGCAGTTACAACTGACTGGGAAGAGACAGCATGAAGGGATTCCCTATATAACCAATTAGGCCATTATTTACATAATTAAAGATATTATATGTATAAAAGTATTAAAAGTATTGATATTAGACAAACATACATAGATATTTTCCATTGTAACCATCTCTGCCATGAATATATAGGTCATTTCAGGTCCTGCTGCCTCTAGCTCATTGAGAGAAACTGTCACAGCCTCGGTGTTTTGAATGGTATATTTTAGATCCTTCTCCATTTCTACAAAAAATTTGATTTTTTAAAAAAAAAAATGTAAAATCAGTTATCATATGATATCCCACAAATCATATTATGTCATATCACATCAAATTATATAATAATGGCATATGTCATACTTTAAGATCATATCACAAGCCATTATATCATAATGACATATATCATACCATAATATCATAAAGCATCATATCACATAATTTCATAATGGCATATATCATCCATAATATCATATCACATTATATCATAAAGACATATATCAGCCATATCATATCACATAATTTCATAATGGCATATATCATCTATAATATCGTATCACATTATATCATAAAGACATATATCATACCATAATAGTATATGATATCGTATAGCATATAGCATATTTGCTTAATAAAATTTATGGACAAACAATGATATTAATATGAACTTTACTTTTGGTATGTACTCTAACTTCGTCCATCATTTCCATCATGTTGGTTGCCATGGCCATTACCATATTTGCTGTCTTGTTACCAAACATTTCTGGCATCATGTTTTCTATGTACTGTAAAGTGTCATTCATAGACCTGCAAGTATAAATAAAACATGTTTATGTTCCAGGATTAAGATCACAGTTGGAACCATCTAGTTAGTTCAATAGGTAGCGTGTTAAGATTTGGTAATCAGGCAATCTAAGTCCTTCATGTTAACTCAATAGGTAGAGAGTTGGACTATGAATCAGGTGGCATGTGTTCAATTCCCAGATGGTGCAGGTCACTCATTGTAATTGATCGCAAAAGCCTTTCTATCGTAGTGTACCTCTGCTCTGGCATGTACAGAAGTAATCATTTTCTTGCAAAAAGTGAAAGCAACAAGTGCTGTCTGGAAAACTGCTTCACAGCCAGTCAAGGAACCATGAGGTGGCTGAACTGTGCTCTGGCAAATTCAAAGTAGCTATGCCGTGTACAAGAGGATAAAATACCACCATAACTACCACCAGATCACTGAGGCCATGAAGATTGGGGGTAAGAATTGATATTGTTTTTGTTGTTGCTGCTATTGCTGAAGGTGATGATGAAAATGATAATCAAAGTACTTACAATAATGATATGATTATAATTATGATGATAAAGGTACCAGTGACAGCTACAAGATAAGTGTCTTTCAATTTTAAAGACCCTGATGACAGTAATGGTAACAATTTTGTTTTTAATAAAGTGATGCTTGTTAAAGTGAAGATAATGATAATCATCATGATGATGAAAACATTATTATTGATGATGATGATGATGATGATGATGATGATGATGATGTGAGTGTTGATGTTAGTGATGCTGGTTGTGGTGATGGTAATGATGATAATGATGTCGAAGACGGTGCTATTGATGACAACGACAATTATGACAAAGATGATTACAAAATAACAAAGATGGTAACTAACTAAATATGAAGAGAAATGGAATAGTTTTAATTATTGTAATCAATAAATTATATATAAATTTGTCTACAATATTAGATATTTATAACTTACATGTCTTCCCAGCTTGCACCATTTACAAACATGTTGAGTATGTCGCTTGCCTCCTTTAATGGAACATCAGACATAGTTTGCGGTAAACCCAGTCCAAAACTGTTTAGAAGCCCTAAATCTAATTCACCTGAAATAATCAAAGAGACAAAACAAAGTTGAAAATAAAGAGCAATTTTCAACACAAAAATCTATTACAAAGTGGTGACATTAACTTTTTAAAGAAGTATCTCAATACATTCTGTGATAAAGTTGCGTTAGCAAACTGACATTGAAGCGGACGCCCAAGTGATGATGTTTGTTCGTTTTGTTTGTTTTGGGTTTTACGTCACATCGACACAGTATAGGTCATATCGCGACGTTCCAGCTTTACTGGTGGAGGAAGACCTCAGGTGCCCTTCCGTGCATTATTTCAGGCACGAACGGGCACCTGAGTAGAACCACCGACGTTCCGTAAGCTAGCTGGAAAGTGATGATGTAATTAGTATAGTTAGCTAAAATGATATTAATACATCATGTTCAATAATTGTAAGGCTAAAATGATAATCTAAATACCATCCAAATCTGCAAGCCCCTTTGACGCACTTCTTACAGCAGCTTCTATAGACTCTAACCAACCCATATCAGCCAGATCATTTAGCATAGGTACGAGTTTTCCAAGCTGAGTTAACGCGCCCGATATTACACTAAGATCCGGCATGTTTTCCATCATCGATAACAAACTAGACTTGTCTATAAACATGTCCACGAGATCTGCCATATCTTCCATAAGTACAGCAAGGTCAAATGACCCTGTGACGTTTGACAAATCTTGGATCTGAAAGAATCAGTACGAAAAATATGGGTTTATGCCCCAGTACAAACTGTACATACATTCAAACACATTTTTTGCGACACCATATATTTGTATTAATTTGCTGACAAGATTTAAAATCGAAAATTGAACAAAAAACAAAACACTTGTGAAATATGGAATTGTATGATTAATGGGGTACTGCAGGCCAGGGAAAGACCGTGTACAGACACTATATAAACTTCAGAAAGTTTTGTTACCTCTGTATTAGACTAAATATGATTAATATCTTAATCAAGATTTGGAAAAATATCAATACCTAATCAGAAATTCCATGAACATTGTACATGTATAAAAATAAGAAGAAACTGACCATATCTAGGAAGTTATTCTGTAAAACGGAGAGCTAATTTTTTACTAAACATGTCAGTCTAAAAACCACGCAAATTTAAATGTACATTGATCTATTTTCTATTCTTTTTTTCATAATTTGTTTTATTATGGTGTAGATCTAGATCTAAATGTTGTTAATAAAATAATTTTCAAAGTAGTAAAGGGTGCAGATCTGGCGAAAGGGGGTTAAAGTTTTTTTGTGTGTTTTTGTTTTTGTTTTTTGTTTTTGCTTTTTTTTTAAATTCATATTTCTAGCGATTTGAACATTGACTGGACTGACTGAAGAATTTCTATTGGCGGATGAAATGCATTTATTTATGTTTCACATTTCTTATCATTTATAGTACATCATACCTTTATGATTAAAACTTTGCGAACATTATATAAATTATATTCGACATTAAAAGCATATATAAAATAATAACGTAACAAAATAATGAATTAAAAAATGCTTCTGTAATTAAGCCATAAAAAATTTTCTTCGATATTTTTTTTCTTTAATATCAGATTTAAGTTAAAATAACGATACTATTTCAAATGTTTTAAAGTTCATTGTTAGCGAGTACAGTCTAAGCACTTAGTTTAAAATATAGCACATAATGTTTTAAATACATAAAAGTAATAATACCAATAAAAGCGGATCAAATTTACACAAAGGCATAGCTCTCTTATATAAGTTGGTACTATATAAGTTACGAAGCCATTCAGTTCAAATATTTGAGAATGTACTAAATTATTTAAACCTTTCCCGCCTTTAAAAGATATTTCTCACATAGTTTTCAATTTTGTTCGTTAATTTTTAATTAATTTTTATTTTCAGTTTCCATCTTACAATGGACAACCAGTACTATAATTATAAGGAATTTATTATGATTTTAGAAAACATATTTGAGCTGCGTCATGACAAAACCAACATAGTGCGTTTGCGACCAGCATGGATCCAGACCAGCCTGCGCATCCGCGCAGTCTGATCAGGATCCATGATGTTCGCTATCAGTTTCTGTACTTGTAATAGGGTTGGTAAGCGAACAGCATGGATCCTGATCAGACTGCGCGGATGCGCAGGCTGGTCTGGATCCATGCTGGTCGCAAACGCACTATGTTGCCAGTTGTTTTTGTCGTGACGCGGCTCATTTCATAATTTAGTGATGTTTGACCTCTCAATAGCCTGAAGCTATCCAGTAATGTAATTCTTCACATGAAGAAATTACATACTTAATTTTTGATTTGTATAATTGCTGTTTTTTTGTTGGTTTTTGTTGTTGTTGTTTTCTGCCGAAAACTGTTGTTGAACTAGTTTAAATACATACATTAATTCGCTTTTATGTAAGGGGAATATTTTATATTGAAGTCAGACTGTCCCATATTCAACAGTATTGAACTTTTTTTGTCGGGTTTTAAGGTGAGACTCCGGTCATTTTACATGGTTCGAAAGTTGTGATCAAGAAGTAATCTATACACCCTTATAGTACAATACTTCCAATGATTTTAAATGTCCTTCCTTATGTTGAATTAGTGAAGGTTTTTGTGTAAGCACAGCCAAAAGGATTCCCAGCATATTCACAGTTTTCTCGGGTTAAGGGCAAGTTTAACAATATTCCGCACATGGCAATGGTTTTCTATTACTATACAGTACTACAGTAATGTAACAAGAAAAGCATTGATGCAAAGCATCAAAGGGCGACGCCAAAAGAATTTGATCCAGGTTTGCACCTAATTACTAGGGGTGTAACAATACAGCAAAAACCGTATTGCAATATATTGCCATTTTGCTGAAGCGTATTGCAATATATTGCAATACGTATTGTCGTGTATATGTTTTGATGTAAAGATGGAGTAACATTTATATATTATTATTATATGTATATATTTTTAGTAGAAACTTAACAAAAATGTAAGGAATAAATAGAAAGTAGTGTCACACAATTTGATAAACAAAACTAGTCGTGTGTGACCTTTCACATATGGGCCGCTATCTATCTATCTCTGGATACTGCCAACCCCTCTTACGAGTGTTACAGGCAGGTATACATTGTATACATTTAAGAAACAGCTTTAAGATACAAGGGAATCCGGGAACCAGTCCCTAGCTCTTATTGAATAGACCCCTTGGTTCTTTTACATGCCCAGTGTATAGCACTGATACATGCGAGGATTACCTGGATTTCTTACCAGTACACCTCTATGTAGGTGGGAAACACTGAAAATGTAAATTATGCGGCCGCTTATTGACTTTTAAGTGTACTAGTTGTCGGATACTTTTATCTTACGTTGGCGCCAACAAAATTTGCCAATTAAAGATTTTATGTGAAATTTGTACAAAATTAGAAGGCAATTAATTGAAAATGATGATTTTTATAAAATACCGGTTTTCCAAAAATTGTACCGCGGTTCGAAATTTATTTTTTCATATTGCAATATATCGGTATACCGGTAAACCGTTACACCCTTACTAAATACTTAACAAAAGATGTGTACTTTATAGCAGTACCATTTCATGTGACCTGGAGGCTTGGCCCAGTTAAGTTGAAACTTAATTAAACCAAAAAGAATAGACTCTGTCTTGCCAAGATGCAAAGACAATTTATAGTCAATAAACCAATCTTAAGATTTACTTTACCAGATACAAGGATACCTGAGTCATCATCATATAATGACAGGCACAAGTATCACACCTGGGAAGAAAAAATATGACCAGATTAATAAAAAATCTGTGTTCATCTTAAAAGTGTCAAAAACCAAAAAAAAAAATGTAAATAATGACCCCCTTTAAAAATATACTATTAACTTAAAGTATATTTTTAAAGGGGGTCATCATTTACATTTTTTTTTGGTTTGTGACACTTTTAAGATGAACACAGTTTTTTTTATCAATCTGGTAATATTTTTTCTTCCCAGGTCTGATACTTGTGCCTGTGCATATAATAAAAGCTTATTGCTTAGGGTTGCAGACATGTCATACATAAAAGAGGACCTAAAATGAACATCAGGGGGGCACCATAGGTATTCAGAGAGAAGGAGTACCAGCCACATTCACCAGCTGCTATCATAGATAAGACTTGAACCATGCAAGAATGTCATTACAATGGCAGATGCTTGAAGAGATGAAGAAGAAGAAAAAAGAACTTCTTCATGTGCAGTTTAGTGTGATCAACTGTACCAAATGCTTTTTGTAGATTTAAAAGTATCAAGCAAAACTGCCTTTGTCCATTTCAAATTAAATGCAATCTATTAAATGAATCAAACATGTGTCAGTTGAAAAACCACTTCTAAACCCTGACTGAAACTGCCTGATCATGACTCGAACCCATGACTTTCAGAAGACCAACTGAGCTATCCGGCCGGCTACACATTTTCTCTGTAATAATGAAACAGTTCTAAACCTAAACCTTTTTCCCCACTATATTGATTCATGTACTTGAATTTCTGATGTTTACAGAGCATAGTGAATTAAACTCATGGTTATTTGCAGTAACAGGATGAGAAAAACTTTCAGCTTGACCAGAACTCAAACCTGTGACCCACAGAATAATGTACCGCGGCTGTAGCGATTGAGCTATCTGGCCGCTTACACATTTTCTCCCCTAAATAGTGAACAGTTCTAAACCGTGACAGATATTTAGATTTTTGAATTAACAGATAATTAATTCTTAATTAATAAATAAGAAAAAAAAACCTTACATACTCATAGTCTTAATTAAAATAACACTTTATATAATTATTATTGTATAATTGTTTTTACTAAAAAGGGCTAAGACAGTTATTGGTTGTGCCATTATTTATAACAGGTCAATTTGAAAGAGAATATAACTGTGCTAATACATGTACAATATCTATGATAAGAAATTTTATGAAGGCTGATTTGTATTTTACATCAAGGGCACCGGGCGAAAACATGAAAATGCAACAAACGAACCACTTTGTGGTAGATTGTATTTTCATGTTTTCATCTGGCGCCCGGTTACTTTTTGTACTTTGTTGGTTTTCATGTGGCACAAATCAGGCGCAGTCTAAAACGCGGACGCCTTAAGCGGACAATATAAACATATAGGGAAAACGCTGACAATATAGACAAAGAGGAAAAAAGCGGACGATATAGATATATAGTGTAAAATGTCTGAGCATAGTTAAATGCTAATAATTGGCTTTTATAAAGTAATATCTGAAAGATGTATTAATTATAATAATTAAAAAAGACTTTAGTTTATTTATTTGTTCAAATTCTTAAATTTAGAGCATAGTTAAATTCATATTAAAGGCTAATAATTGGCTTTTATAAAGTAATATCAAACAAAACAAACACTTAATAACTTTTAATTAAACAGTACAAAACATGCAACAGTCACGTGCGGAAAACTGAATAAGGGCACAAGAATTAGTTTGAATATATTTGAACAGTTTGCATACGCAATTCGCGGACATGATAAACATATAGGGAAAACGCTGACAATATAGACATAGAGGAAAAAAGCGGACGATATAGATATATAGTGTAGATTGACATTCTTTTCAAAATATACAATTTACTATGATTTGTAATTTACTTTTGTTTCTATATTGCACATTAATTGACATATTAGCCGAATCTTCTTTTGTGTACATATATAATTATGAAATAGTGGGCGAATGAGTAATTTTTTTGATAATTATCGTTTACCGGTGAAAATACACGTGTTGCAAATTAACTTAAAGCATTACAATTAAGTGTGAATGACTTTGTCACATTATTAAAATTGTCGGCTCTTTAGATATTGAGCAATTAAGACATAAATTTCAAAGAACAATATAGAAAAAAACAACATTGGGACCAATCATGAAATTAATTTCAGTCGTTATGTTTTTGATCTTTTGTATTTTTTTTTCACAACTTTGTAATTGCAACTTATTTAATGGTAAAACTGTTAATGGTAAGGTATATATACAGTCAATTTTTGTGCACATCCCTCATTTCCAAAAAAAAAAGTTACATGCTTTGAATTCATTCCATTGCTTACAAAGTGTTAATTTGAATTGGATTATTAAATTATTGTGTTCTTTAACTTTTAAAGTGTAATTGTGTAAAATATTGTATAAAGTGTTTTCACTAAGGCATTGTTAAAATGGCATTCGTTGTAGGACACAGTCAAGTAAAATATATGAGTGATTATTTGTGTCAACATTCGTACAGTGTGTTTTCCTATCCTGGATATAAAACACGCAAGTTTTGTTTCGAAGAGGACATTTTTGAAGTTGCTCCATATTTTTCGGTAAGTTCATATCAAAGATATTCCCCTTTGTAATCTTTATCAACCTGAATGATATATGAACAATCATGTTATGTTCTACCAGACAATAAAACAGTAAGAAATGTATAAATTATATATTTATGTATATACTGATTCCATTTCTTTTATTTAAATAAAGTGTCCACGTGTCACTTGTATAATCATGCACGTGTTTAATTTAATCATACACATGATACTTTATACCATATTTCATCAAGTCGAAATAGAAAACGCGGACAATATAGACATATAGTGAAAAAGCGGACGATATAGATATAGAGGGAAAACGCTGACGAAATAAATGTATAGAACGGGAGAATAGAAAACTGTTATGAATAAAAAAATATCTGGCTTCTACAATGTATATAATTAATTTATATCAATTAACTTTCTTTAATTCATAATATTTTTATGTTTTATTTATATTTTATCCATTAAGTTAATAAAAGAAACTTTCTGATATAAATACCAATCAACTAATTAAAGTATCCACGTGTCACCTGTGTATTTGACTTAATCACGCACCGACACTTGTATATTTCAATTAATCATACATCTCACCCTTGTACAATTAATAAAGTGGCTACAGAAAATGCGGACAATATAGACATATAGTGAAAAAGCGGACGATATAGATATAGAAGGAAAACGCTGACGAAATAGATGTATAGAACGGGAGAATAGAAAACTGTTATGAATAAAAAAATATCTGGCTTCTACAATGTATATAATTAATTTATATCAATTAACTTTCTTTAATTCATAATATTTTTATGTTTTATTTATATTTTATCCATTAAGTTAATAAAAGAAACTTTCTGATATAAATACCAATCAACTAATTAAAGTATCCACGTGTCACCTGTGTATTTGACTTAATCACGCACCGACACTTGTATATTTCAATTAATCATACATCTCACCCTTGTACAATTAATAAAGTGGCTACAGAAAATGCGGACAATATAGACATATAGTGAAAAAAGCGGACGATATAGATATAGAAGGAAAACGCTGACGGAATAAATGTATAGAACGGGAGAATAGAAAACTGTTATGAATAAAAAAATATCTGACTTCTACAATGTATATAATTAATTTATATCAATTAACTTTCTTTAATTCATAATATTTTTATGTTTTATTTATATTTTATCCATTAAGTTAATTAAAGAAACTTTCTGATATAAATACCAATCAACTAATTAAAGTATCCACGTGTCACCTGTGTATTTGACTTAATCACGCACCGACACTTGTATATTTCAATTAATCATACATCTCACCCTTGTACAATTAATAAAGTGGCTACAGAAAATGCGGACAATATAGACATATAGTGAAAAAGCGGACGATATAGATATAGAAGGAAAACGCTGACGGAATAAATGTATAGAACGGGAGAATAGAAAACTGTTATGAATAAAAAAAATATCTGACTTCTACAATGTATATAATTAATTTATATCAATTAACTTTCTTTAATTCATAATATTTTTATGTTTTTATTTATATTTTATCCATTAAGTTAATTAAAGAAACTTTCTGATATAAATACCAATCAACTAATTAAAGTATCCACGTGTCACCTGTGTATTTGACTTAATCACGCACCGACACTTGTATATTTCAAGTAATCATACATCTCACCCTTGTACAATTAATGAAGTGGCTACAGAAAATGCGGACAATATAGACATATAGTGAAAAAGCGGACGATATAGATATAGAAGGAAAACGCTGACGGAATAAATGTATAGAACGGGAGAATAGAAAACTGTTATGAATAAAAAAACATCTGGCTTCTACAATGTATATAATTAATTTATATCAATTAACTTTCTTTAATTCATAATATTTTTATGTTTTATTTATATTTTATCCATTAAGTTAATAAAAGAAACTTTCTGATATAAATACCAATCAACTAATTAAAGTATCCACGTGTCACCTGTGTATTTGACTTAATCACGCACCGACACTTGTATATTTCAATTAATCATACATCTCACCCTTGTACAATTAATAAAGTGGCTACAGAAAATGCGGACAATATAGACATATAGTGAAAAAGTGGACGATATAGATATAGAAGGAAAACGCTGACGGAATAAATGTATAGAACGGGAGAATAGGAAAATTGTATATAACAATAGTTGTATGTAAGAAAGGTAGAAGATTAAAACTCAAAGAAAGAAACTTGAATTCTTTATTTCCGTCTAGTGGTAATTATAAACCAAGTACTGCTTCTGTTATTGTCTGTAAATATAATTTAATATCAGCAAATGGCGAGAAGAATTGAAAATTAAGTCATTAATCGCACATTACCTGTAAATAATGAAAAGACTTTTTAATCTTTTTTCACAAGTCTTTATAATCACTTATATCTTTATAACTTACCCAGTTTGAATTTTCTAAACTAATAATTTGTAATAAAGTTTGTAATTCTTTATGAATTCAGTGCTACTTTTTACAGACACTTTTTCCTAAGGAGTCGTGTTCATGTCCAGCAACTTCAAGATGTTATCATATTCTTGCTGCAATGATAGCAATCGGAATGCCTATTCCGGACGATAAAAAAGTGTTTAACTTAACACAATTACGCAAAAACTGTAGACCAAAACATTCCAAAAAGTGTGGTACAAAAAAAGGAAGATTTGGAGACAATGATGCCGACATTGAAATTAATCCCGCGCCAGACTCTGTTCTAAAAAACACTTGTGAAAAAGTAAATGCGACTCCAAAAAGCAAAATTATGACACCCAAAAACAGTGCAATACGAAAAAACTTAAAATTTGATATTTCAACTCCAAAATTAGACAACACACCAACAGGCAAAAAATTAAATAAACGTAAAATAGAGTGTACCGATGAACTGAGCTATAAATTACCAAAGTTGGAAAACGATTTATCTGTAATCAAAGAAGAAAGTGAAATTAACAATTATGAAATAAGAGACAATAGCACCGAATCAATAGAACAGCATATTGAATACTGGGACAGAGATTTGGGCCTCACGGAAAATGACATAATTGACTTAAAAAATAATAAGAAACTTAATTCAAACCATATGGAGGCTGTAAATATAATGTTGCGACAACAAACTATGGGCGAAAATAGGTGGGTTGCAGCTAACCGAGAAAGTGCCCGCTTTTAATGAACTAGAAAAAAAGATGGTGTTGTAAATTTCCACTCGAACCTGCACAGTCACCGGCCTGCCAAATACACCACAATCACCATGACCACTGGGTAGCATCGTTTAATATAGATAATCAAATTCATTTAATGGACAGTTTAGGCAATGATAGACCAAATGACAGAATAATACCAAACGGCTTGAAAATTCAATTATCCCAGCTTTATGGATCAAATAAATCATCAATAGCAGTTAATGTACCAAATGTTATCAAACAAAATAATAGTGTAGATTGTGGCCTATTATATGCAATTGCTTTTATTACTTCTTTTTGTTTACGTAAACGTCTTTGTACAGATCTTATATACGATTCCAATAAAATCCGTGAACATTTGTTAAATTGTTTTGAACGAAAAGAAATGACGGAATTTCCATTAACTAAGAAAACTTTAAGTAAAAGGAAACACTATAGTGATACAATTATTAATATTTATAATTATTGTCTATGTAATTTACCTGAATGCCTTGATGATATGGTTTTATGTGATAAATGTAATAAATGGTTCCATAAAAATTGTATTAATGCCCCCATTGATGTGTCGTCCATTGATAATGACTTTGATTGTGGTTTATGTTCTTAAAGGAAAAACGAACTGTTTTATACATGTAATATACTTTACATTTAATAAAATTCACTTTAAGATCAATGTTATTTGCAGTCTGAAAACATACAATTTTTGATTATATAATTTTTAATTAAAAAAATTATTAATTTAATTAAAGTTATAATTTTAAAACAATACTTATTATAAATTAAATGTAATATATTTTTGGACAGCATTTTTTCCGCTTTGTATATATTGCCATCGTTTTTCCTATAAACGTTTAATACATTGTCTATTTAATATTGTTGTCTTAAGTAAGGGATTTTGTTAAAATATGTGATTGTTATATTCTTTATAGCTATATACATATATTGAGTTGTTACATTGATATCATTATTTGTATGTGTAAAATAAATTCATGTACCGAATGTGTTATATTGCTTAAATAAAATTGCAATGATGTTCATTCTTTATCTTCGTTTTTATTACTTCACAATATTACTATACATTATCATTATCTATTTTATTATAACTTTATCTCACACATCATTCTACACTCTATCTATAGCGCCCGCTTTTTTCCTCTATATCTATATCGTCCGCTTTTTTCCTCTATATCTATATCGTCAGCGTTTTCCCTATATATCTATATTGTCCGCAAAATGCGTATCATGTTATCTCTAGCTAAGTGCCGACACGATTAATCAGTAGCGTGTTGTTCACACTTATATAATTACCGTTAATTTGCAGCACGCTTCTGCTCATATTGTATCAATAAAAAACAACAGCCCGTCATTACTTATTTATATCAATAATTTATGATTAAAAATTACTCTTACAAACTTTTGATTTTGAAAAATCAAGGCTTTTTTTATTTTGCGAACAAAAATTTTGTCCGCCTACTGCACATAAAGGCATACAAAAAATGCCAAAATGAAATACATATCCTTAATTACATATCAGCTGTTGCCAATTTAGTACCTTCATTGTAATTCTAAGGACATTCATTTGATCCATTTGTTTCATATATTAGTTTTCAATATTAAGAAATTCCGAAAATGTGTCATATAAATATAAAATAAAATTCATTGACATTCAATCATAAATTACTTTAATATTTCTCCCAATTTGCTAATTTATTATATTTTTTTATATATTAAAGTATAAATCCAATAACACGTCATTTTTATAAACTTCATCAATGCCCAAAATCATCACAAATTAGTCTACACTATATATCTATATCGTCCGCTTTTTTCCTCTTTTGTCTATATTGTCAGCGTTTTCCCTATATGTTTATATTGTCCGCTTAAGGCGTCCGCGCTTTAGACAGGCCCCACAAATCACCCACTATAAAAAGTGTACAAATTTATTCAAGGACAAGTATCAATCTACTCTATGAAAAGTCTGTTGTCGGGTTGACTCAGGAGACCTGGAGATTGAGACCGGTATCCCTCCATTACAAATAGATAAGGCAGAAGCTGTCCTTTTCAAACTATGCACATGTTAGAAAAAAATTAGAATAACTTTTCAGAACATGATTTTTTGAGGCTTTATCAATTATATTGCTTGATCCAAGTTTCAGGACATTTTCAATCAATACATGTATTATCATTTATAACTTTAAATGAAAGTCTCATCACTTTAATAATAATGACATAACTGCAACTCTTTAAATTCAGAAATATTATAAGTCTCATCATACCAATATACTAAGATATAAATGTATGCACATAACATTAATAATTCCAAGTTTGTATTAAATAAATATGAAATATTGGGTATATAAAGCCAGTAAAAGTATATATATATATCAATATTCACTCATCAGGGCCTCTATGCTTTTGATGACCTTACAACTGGTAAATTTCATAAAACAAAAAATGTAAGTAATACCTAAGATAGACAGAAAAGAACAAATAATTTAGTAAACATGAGTTACTTCCCCTTGAAATAAAGAAAACATGAAACCCAAAAGAACACCCTAAACATCAAAATAAATAAATGTTGCAGGCTCATTTTAATTATGCCATGCAAATTAATGGTAAAGTATTCATAAAAAAGTAGATGGCCATGTGACAGCAGTAATTGCAGAAAATCGGATAGCTGTCAACATCCGGATACTGGTACACTTTGTAAAAACAACCATTCTGTTCAACAGATAAACGTAATATGGATAAAATCAATAGGATAATCGTTTACAACAGTCCATTACCTATCCTAATACTCATTTGCAGGTGAACTTTCTTCTTGTAGGAAAGTTTTGAAAATATATAAATGAATGAGCATCAATGTAGACCACAACGATATTCGAAATCCGGGTTTTAGTATTGTCAATAAAACAAAGGGACAAGCTGTTAATCTGAGCCTGCAATTTCGTGAAAATAATATCACAATGCACATGCTTTTTATATAAAGTTATTAAATACAAATATAACAACATATTTGTTTACTTGATTTTTACGAATCAAAATAAATATAATTAACACAACATGAAATTAACTGCTAATAATAACAGCTCCTTCCATAGGCCAAAACAACGGCGTCGCCAATAATTCATGTCATATATACGGAGTAATAATTCATACCTTAAAATACTTTCGTCTTAACGGTAACTTTTCATTTTGCACTTTTATTATTTATGGCATATCAAATATATTCAGGTAATGAGAAAAAAGAATAAAAGATATTTAAAGTGAAAACTTCACTTTTTAGAATGAAAATAAAAACATGTACAATGTATGAAATAATAAAAATTAAGTTAGTTTCTTTAGATTAGATAAGATTGCTTTACCAGCCGAATGATGTTAGCGACGTCAAGTTGACGTATCAGGTCGTTCGTGATATCCGATATTTTATCCTCCTCTATACGACACAGGCTGTTAGATACGGAATATTTGTTGACAACGTATCTGTTACTTTTATCTGACAATATTATATACTTCTCCAATTCGTCCGGGTCGCAGACGATACCTTTAAAATCTACAGATCCTATTGAACTGACCAACTGAAAATAAAGACAAATGAAATAAAAAAAATTATTAAGGTCACTAAGAACAAACATAATTTATATTCTGTTATTAATTTTAATGCTACTTACAGACTAACTATTTCCAGCAATGGATACATAGAGGAAAGCAAGGGAGGGGACTATTAGGGACACTTAAACATTGCCCACATGTAACAATCGCGATCGCAATTTCTCGGTACTATACAAAATACGATTGTGGGCAATAGGCAAAGTGTGCGGAAACATAGCAAACAAACATGTATAAAGACGGCCATATGTTGACTAAGCTTGGTACCTGGCGCATATGGTCATAGATTTATCATATTCTGCTTTGTATAACGACAATGCAGCGTCTTGTTGAAAATAATTGTACATGTATGACTCTAAATCTATATTTTACATTCATTTTCTGTAAAATGGAATTGTCTTTCTATATATATTCATTCATTTATACCTTTTCACTCTGAAATAGCTTTAATTTCCTGGATAAAAGCCGTTCGTTCACTGTAGCAATACTTCCTTGTACGTTAATTCTCATATCTACTGTTTTTCAGGTGTTGTGATTCTAATTAGTTGATGACAAAATCAATAATACCTTGATCAGAGTGTACGGCAAACGACTTATAACGTAATTCAATGTCGTTATTAAATGTGTTCATTTGTTGCTATAAACCTCGTAAGAATCTATGATTTGATTAATTCTGACGCAGCTTTTCTATAATATTTTAGTCATTTTCAGACGGGAAAGAGGATGTCATGGGTGCAATTATTCTGGAAACTGTTTTCATTACGAATAATATGCAACTTTTCGGCCTTTTCCGACACCAAATGCATACAAATCCGGAGGCTTCAGATCGCATCCATGCTCATTTCAAGACAAGAAATTATTAAGGTAGAGCCATTACGTATTTAGTCGGACAGATTAAATATTGTAGTCATGTATTAAGGATTTCAAACCAACGACCCAAAAAGTCAACAGGCTAACCCTCTGTGTATGACGATTTTTTCTATCAATTACATGTAAAAGGCTATTTGTATATCATTCATTTAGTGATGTTTTATTTTCTATCTTTCTTCTTAATATTTTCATACCAACATAACTGAGAACATCTAACAATAAGAAATACACAATGTAATATGTAATTATGTTGAAATTAAGTTTCTTAATACGATATCAAATTTTAAAACTTGAGACTGTAAATACGAAATTATAATACGAAATTATTTTAAGGTATCATTATTGCAAAATAAGTGTGTAACTTATTCGTGCTTAGTTGAGATTTTGTTCAACATATGCAGGAATACACATGTACTCCTATATATGTAGATCTACAAATAAAAGCAATGTTTTTGTATTATTTCTAAACAACATGTTTTTGTTAATTTTTTAACCATAGATGAAATAGGAGGATTTCTTTCTTAATTTCTTTCGTTTTCTTTCTCTTTCTTTTTTTCCCCCTTTTTTTAAAGATTTTTTTTTTACTAAAATGTTTGAATATGTCATTTTACTAGCAGTATCATTTTTATTTTTTCTAATATCTGAGTTACTCAGCTAATTATTATGCAGGATTCGAACTCACCGCCAATGGGTTTATTGAAGCATCAAGTAAAGATTCCGCTACCCGCCTTTCCAGTATGTTATATTTATCTGACAGGATATCGACCACAGCAGCCGGGTCTCTCACCATGTTCCTGAGAACAAGTTTATTGTCTGTAAGTAAAATAACAAAACGTTAGCTTTACATATACAAACAAATATGCAAAATGTTTAGTTATCTCTACGAACAAAATAACACAAAAAGTAAATTTATTATGCTGCGAACAAATAACTAAAACATTATTTTTTATTTAATGAACTAAAAGTAAATTCGTATTCGAGCAAAATAACCGATATTAAATTTATTTTTTTTAACTAGAAACTATGTGACAAAAAAAATGTTTCCAATTTGTCGATTTTACAGAACCGAACAAACTTTTATTTTTTCCAATTGAAACAAAATGCATTGTCTTGTACTTGTTTGACAAATATTATAAAATTTAACTAATTATATCTAAAATAATCACAAAATGTGTACAGTGAGTGATAAATGTAAAACAAATGTTACAACTTTTAAAACATTAAAATCAACATTTCGAAAATAATAATTAATGTACAAAATTTTTATGAGAATTAAAATATACTTATTGACTAACACAACTTTTTATTATTGAAACATTTAACAATGTATATCTTTTCTTTTTAGTATACAAAGCAGAGAGTTAATTGTCTGATACTGAAACAGATCTATTTCGAAACCGCAAAGAAAGATATAGTATGAAGAAAAAATAATAAAGCAAGTTTAATACATTGTATACTTGCAAGCAAAGAGGGAACATCATCATTTTGTACAAAATTCGAAATATTTTGTTTTGAAAATAAAAGATGTACTTTTGACAAACAGACAAAATTAAAAACAGGTCAGATATAAATAGCATCAAGGCCAAGTCTTTTGTGTCCATTTCACGTAATTTAAGATATAGAATTACCAGAGCATTGCAGAGGTTTGAGGCGATAACCTATTGCTTTATTTGAATGTAACTGATTATTTCGCAATCAAAAAATGATTTTTAAAATAATGTTTTTAACTATCAGCGCAAATAATACTTTCCTCAGTAAATTATTGTAGGAATTATACAGTACATTACTTCAATACATGTACATGCGTGTATATTCTTGTTATCTCAAACTGCGGAGCCTTTTTCGATCTAGCAAAATCTTTAATTTTTTAATACTCTTAACAGCCTATCAATGATTATTAAATTTTTGCAAAGTTTTAATTTAAAACTATATCTTAAAGACCTATTCATGGGAAAATATTTACAAGAAAAAATGGAACAAGATCGGAAAAACGTGCCTCAACATGAGGCATCTACCCCGTGCAAATGTGATTTAACCCATGTTTGCAAAAGGGATATGATATTAAGTTGCTTTAAAAATGGCCAAAATTTATGAAACAAGGAATAAAAGTAAACATTATTCAACACGAAAAGCAAACAAACCGAAGAGTAAACTCAACACTTCACAGGAATGGCTGTGGTTTTCATATAACACTTTAAATAACGGAATTTATCAAAAACATATACAGTATAGATAAAAGTTCCATACAAGTTATGCCTTCATTAAATTTTTAATTGAAGTTTTCGCAAATTTATGTTAAAGTTTTGACAATTTGGTAGGTCCAAATCCTCGGACATTTTGGGAAAATTTGCCGCCAATAGACAGTCAAACCAAGTTGTGTTTTCCTTCATTTCTCTTTTTGAAATACATGAACCTAACATTGATATAGACAGCAAAAATAAAACTGAAGCTGAATAAGTCATTTTAGAAATTCAGCATGTTGACACTGCAAATAAAGTAAATTCGACGAAACCCATTTACAAAATATAGCAGGATGAGGTCGTGCTTGTGAAAGGTCTTACCCATTTCTTCAACGGTTGTTCCGTCGGCAACGTCTTTGACGGCATTAAGCACAACATTGACCGTCGGCAGTGCTTTAAACGCTTGTATCGTGGATTCTTTGGTAAGAAGCGGGTCTATATCCCGTATCATAGTCTGAAACCTGTAAATGAGTGGTAATCTTTCTTCATGATTTGACAAATAAAGTATATAAGATGTGAATCTATTAAAGGCATATTATGCCTCTGACACGAATTAATCATTTCTTTTGTATAAAGGGAAAACATGAGCTTAAGGTAGTACACCCCTAATGCACTGTCTCCACTCTGAAGAGTATTCAAATAGGCTAAAATCACTGTAAAGTGTATTGTAACTGAGGGGGCGTGGGTTCAAACCCCAGAAGAGGCATTTTTTTTCTTTCTTTTTTTTCTTTTTAACATTTTTTATCAATCTCTCAGACCCCCTATGGAAGAAAAAAGTGTTTTATTTTAATTATATAATTATTGTAGGTATTTATTTACTAAATAATGCCAAATTTAATAGCAAATATGATACCAGATATTTTCAAAGTTTAATAAAATAAAAACTAAACGGTAAAAGTAATTTATATTTTGCAAGACCAACCAATATACATTAAAGAAAATTTAGGCAAACTTTGAAAATAGCCCCTCATTTTGGAAAATTTTAGGGATATTTTAAATAAGGCTTTTTATATAGGGAAATGGTCAAATTAGTGTTAAAAGTGGGTGGGGTAGGGTTACATTTTTATACATATTAAAAACATTTCGTTTAAAAACAATAATTTTGCTTGTTTAATTTGTTACCTAAATGTCAATATTTATTTCTTAACAATGAGCAAAAGGATTACATTTTTCATAATGATGATATTATAGATTATTTAGAGTTTCCTCATGTCTGAAAAAATCCCTTCTAATGGCAAAGTTTTAGTTCATAAAAATGTCCGTAACTCATTAACCACACGGTAAATTTTGTTTAAATTTTGCATACAGGTGACATTTAAGGCATATAACTGTCCTATGTTGTCAAATTTACAATTCCTTATAGTGCCCATTAGGGGTGTACTACCTTAATAACATTGAAATAACTGTATAAGAGCATGCTAAACGATTAAATAACGCTGAATGTGAAAATATTATTTGTCTCAAAAGTAGCAAAATGTAAGCAAAAAAGTATTTTGATTTCCATACAAAATACTAAATCACTTTAAGTGTACTAATTACAAAAAGGCAACAGAAGCAAAAGATGATTCCGGTAAATGGCCAATGTAACTTTTTGGAAACAGGACATCAACAAATAAAAAATAAAATTTTCGAGAAATATTTTAAATAATAAACGCGTTTCTGTGGCGAAATGGGCCTTTAATTATACTGGGTATTTAATGAAGAAAAAGTGGTAAACTATCAAATACTGGATAAATAATGAAGAAAAAGTGGTGAACTATCAAAAATTGATCAGGCGTAACTTATTGCTTGATCTCCTTTTAAAGAAAGACATAGTATATTCAAAGAAAATACTGTTGACCAGCTAAAATTGATAATATTTTCCGAAAGTTTTCTTTTACGAACGACAGGTCAAAATAAAGTACATAACAAAATTAAACTTTCTTTTTTTCTAAAGAGTTTAACCATGCGTTAAAAATAACGTTACTTTTTACGAAGACTGACACCTACGCATTTTATAAAAATACTCTTTGATTAAATCAAAATGTGGAATGTATTTAAGCGGATAAATCGAATTAAAATGCTGCCGACTTTTACCTTTTGTTAAATATTTGATCAATAAAGATCGTGTGAAAAAAATACTAATTTCAATATTTCATAATGTAAAGAATGTTATTTCAAATGGACCTTTTAATCATCATCATCACCATCATCATCATCACCCCTACAAAAAATAAAGTCGCTTCAAATGTATAATACGCAAGAATGACTTTGAATTGAATAACTTCTCTTAACTTATTAATGTGCAGTTAGATACCTTGAGCTTGTTTTTTTCACTGGAGATATATATATTTTTTTTAAATTTGAATTAACCCCTGGCGTATTTTTCCGTTGGGAAAACATTGAAATTGCGACGACATTTTTCTCTTGTATTTTTTTTATCAAAATAATGGATTTTTATATTGAAATTGATAAAATTTTGTTATCTTACAACTATATTTGTTTTATCAATGCTTATACATTATACTAAGTTATCGACAACACAGTAATATTATACACATATATAGTGTCAAAATAATAATATCAGCAGCAATAACGTACGCCATAAAGATTTTGTAGTCGTTACCCCACCCTCTCATTTTTTGGACATGTGCAGACATAGATCGTGGATATATCAATGCAGAAAAATAAGGTACAAATGTATTAAAACATTTTCCTCTTGTATAACCATCAAATATATGTTGAGAGGTAATAAAAGGTACACTAGGGGTAGTAAGCGGTACATATGGGATAATAAGAGGTACAGGAGATGTGATAAGAGGTACACACGGGGTAGTAAGTAGTGCATTTGGGAAAATAAGCGGTACATGAGAGGTAATGAGAGGTACACTAGGGGTAATAAGTGGTATATTTGGGATAATAAGAGGCACACAAGAAGTAATAAGAGGTACACGAGGGGTAGTAAGTGCTACATATGGAATATAAGAGGCAATTACAGGTAGATGAGGTGTAGAAAGTGATACACGGAACAATAAGGGATACATGAGAGGTAACGAGAGGTAATGAAGAGGTACATGAGAGGTAATTAAGAGGTACATGAGAGGTAATAAGTGGTAAATGAGAGGTAATAAGAGATGCAAGAGAGGTAATAAGAGGTACATTAGAGAGAATAAGATGCAGTCGAGAGGTGATAAATGCATAAAAGAGGTATTAAGAGGTACAATACGGATAATAAGAGAAACAATGCGTCCCATAATAACTGCGGACAACTATAAATGCTTTGTCAATAATTGCCCACAGAAAAAATATACTTCCTAAAATGTGTTGAATTTTAGTTAATAAAGTGTTAGTATTTCTCATATTGAATAAAGTAAATCCTATCATTAACAGCTATATAAGTGATCTTTTCAATGGATCAAAACCAGTACATTCTTGTTTTTATATATTTTAAACATTACTAGTTTAACGCGGCTATATTCATATGTTGTTCTAGTATAGGGACGGCTTTTTATCATATTAAAATTATTGTTTAACATATTTCGTAACTTTAAGCTTTAAGTGCGATTCACCAATGGTAATTTTTCCACACGGGTTCATGGAATAGAAGGTTTATCACCAATTCCACAATATGACGTCGCGAATATTTCAATTAATTAAAATTAAATTACTGAAATAATTTTGTTTCAATTTAGCGACAACTGATTCTGCCCATTCGACCAGTGCTAACAATGATGTAAATAGATTGACAGTATTTTCTTACATAAACGGCGAATTGGTAATACGACCGCCGACGAATGACCCAGGAAAAGAAAATCACCTTTATGGTATATATTTTGATATTGTTTGGATAGTGTTATATTCGACCACCTTTTATAAGTATTTGTATTACTGTTTATTGAGAGAACAAATAAAGGAGAATGGAAGTTTTTGTGTAAGTCTGTGTGTTTTGGAAGTTTTATAATCATACATCTACAATATTTGTTTTAATTCAATACGGGTGAAGACCTCATTTTTTAAAGTTAACAATCCTGAAATACATGTATATGTACCGTAACGACTGAAATAGCATGTGTACATTTCTGATTGCCAAACATATTAAAAACCAGCCAATCAGAATGAAGCATAATATGATTTAAAATCTCAACTCAATTTAATTTTTCTATTCGTATAATAAAGGATATTGAATACACTGATTAAACTAGAAATGTTTAGATGTTCTTTATTTCTTAAGTTTCATTTGGGTTGGCAACCATCAAACTCATACCTTTGCTGAGCCTCGGCTCTCTGTTGGTTCCAGGCTCGTGTAGAACAGTTATTATTTAACGTACATATGGAAGACTGTAAAAAAGGTACCAGCCCTGCACTTGGAACAGCTCGCTCCTGATATTCACCTGTAATACAAAGATAAACAAATAAGAGAAAATAAGTTTTTTTTAAATAAAGATCATTTCTTTTATCGACTGCATGCACGGACAAATACATTTCTTTCATCAGTTAATTTATCATACGAATATTTCAATTCAAAATTGTTAAAGGTTACTAATACCCCGAAGTTCAGTTTTAGACCATCAAATCTCGTTTTTTTATTGTCGAACATTTTCACAGTTTAATAGTACTAGTGAATTACTATTTTGCGCTATCTAAAACATGCTTTATAAGAAGGGGAAAATGGCTGTATTGTGCAACAGTATCGTCTAAATGAGCTAACACTGTCGACTATATGGGCTAACAGTGTCGACTATATGGGCTAACAGTGTCGACTATATGGGCTAACATTGTCGACTATATGGGCTAACATTGTCGACTATATCAGCTAACAGTGTCAACTATATGGGCTATCATTGTCGACTATTTGGGGTAAAAGTATGTTTCGGCTAACATTGCTGGTTATATGGACTATAATTGTCAGTCATATGTGGTTACTGTGCCGGTTATATGCATGGGTTATGTCACAGTTATATGGGTCAAGAGAGTCATCTATATAAGCTAACAATGTCGGCTATCATGAGGTAACTGTGTCTGCTATATGGCTATGTTCAGCATACAAAACATCTTTTAAATGACTGTAATGCACTTTGCGAATGGTTTTATTGGAGTTCGTTTTATCCAGAATTAATAAAGTTATTGACAGTATGTCACAAAACATGCTATACTTGATATCTATACCAAGTGTTGATTTGTTTAATTAAAAAACAAGGAAATACATAAAGTGTCATTTATAGAATGACAATATTTCTCATAACAGCTCACGTGAGACTTTGGAAAAGCTGGCAACATAAGCGAAAATTGCAGGTTCAGTTGATTACAGTGTCCCAGTGACACATCCTGCTGTAGGGAGCACACCAGAACTTAATATAGGAATTGGAAATGCGGAAAATGGCTTATAATGCCAAGAACTATCAGTCGAATTATTTGATGAGTAAGCCTATGCTTTGCCAAACAAACCAACAGTTCAATATTTCTTTTCTGTTCTTATTTAAAAAAAAAATATCTGTATAATTATATGGTGAGCTCATGCTACTATGGTAGAACTAAGCTAAAATATATGAGCCGCGTCATGAGAAAACCAACATAATGGGTTTGCGACCAGCATGGATCCAGACCAGCCTGCGCATCCGCGCAGTCTGATCAGGATTCATGCTGTTCTCTATCAGTTTCTCTTCTTGTTATAGAGTTTGTAAGCGAACAGCATGGATCCTGATCAGACTGCGCGGATGCTCAGGTTGGTCTGGATCTATGCTGGTCGCAAACGCACTATGTTAGTTTTGTCGTGACGCGGCTCATATGCCTAACGTGCAGTGTTTGGCTTCGGGAAAGGAAATAACAAACTACTTTTAGTATGTACAATCCTTATTAAAGTTATTTAAAGAATTTAGGCCTACAACTAACCAATCTGACAAAAGTTTAGATCTACTTTATTTCTTGCAATGCGTAGAACCAATCTGATTTAAGTTCAGATTTACTTTAATTATTCCTTGCAATGCGTAACGTTAATTTGGATGTGATTTAAATCGATTGACAACACACATGACTAAGATATCAAAACTTTTCAAGGACATACAAACACGTCCCATCTTATAATCATCTGGTTTCTATTGAACGATTTTATATAGCAACAACAAGCAAATCAATATACACTTCAAAATGGGTAAATAACTATGTAAAACAATACCCTGTTGCTAAAGTAGTGAGTGACCCACCAAAGTATCTTTTATAATAAACACTTCGATCTTGAGGGTAATCTATTTACTATGGTTTTTGTTGTCTTTTTTTTTTGTACGATAAACGGCGAAAATACTTTTTTCAAATCGCAAAAGCTATTGATACTTACATGTTTCTCGGTGATCAGGCGGGAACCCCAGACGCATTAATGCCAGAGCAACAAAGAGCACCACAGGCCATAAAACTTCTAACACCAGAAATGTCTGAAATAAGTACTCTGTTGTATAATAGCGCTTGGATATGTCAAGTTAAAAACAATTCAAAGGATAATTCTCCATTTTTCATGAAAGTCAAAATGTACGCGTTCGTAATTTGTAATTTGGGGTTTAATGATAAATAGGTAACTCGTACTTATAACGCAAAAGATTTTTTTGAAAACAGGGAAAATTATGATTGCTAGGAAACAGTTTTTTGTCTTTAATTCTTCTTTCTTTCTTTTCTTTTTTGTATTAAATTATAAATAATTTTAATCAGCAATACGGCATCATTTTTTTCTTTTAAAGACGGTAGCATTGAATTCTTTGTTTTAAGACAAGATACATTTAACTACTGTATTGATCTTTATGTTTTATATACGGGGAGGTCACATATTTTAAAATCAATATTGTTCAGTGGAGGTCAAGATGCTCGCCTTTATTAATTATTTACACCAAACGTCTACGGAAAAACCGAGATATTACGACTTGAATTGAATTGAATACGACTGTTCTTCTTAAGAGGTGAATGACCTTAAACGAATTTTTTACACAGGACATGGTACGAGTTGACACAGCTGCCTAACCGTGACTAGATTCTTTACAATATTTCTATTGGGGAAAACTATAGTTTAATATGTCCATATTTGGAACGATTGTATTTATCTACAAAATCTATATCTTTTTACAGTATAGTTGATGTGTAAAAAACAACAAACTATTCCGCTTATAGCACGTCCACGAGTCAACATAATTTAATGTTAAAGAAAACAGGTTTTATTTTTCGGAGAAGCAATATTTAAATACATGTAGTTACTAACCGAAGGTGCATTTAACAGTAAGGGATTTTTTTGAAAGGCACATATTTCCATGTACAGAAACAGACTTTTTGCTTGGTAGATCTCTTTTTAAATATCACATAATATAATGAAATAAAACTCACCGGGTGGCGTTTTCTAATGAGGAAATTCTTCCAGAAGAGGGCGCCAAGTTGCCTTAAGGCCCCCATCTTCACAGTAATTGTATGTTCAATTCTGAAATAAAAGAAAATATCGGTTAAATGTGTTATTACGTGTTTTTTAATTCTTTAACAAAATGGAACGCATCGCATATACGGGCTTGAAATAAAAGTAGCACGTGGTACATGGGAATGTATATTTACGGGTTTTCTGAAAATATGATATTCATATAAAACAAATTGCACCTGTAAATGTAATTAATGTATACATCAAAAACATAATATGGAAAAAATGTATATAATATATATACAATATTATAAACATCGCATATTTGCGACGTATAAATTCTCAATCAATATTTGTACAGGAATATATGTATATTTGTATATTGTTATGACAATAAACCAGAAGTGCTTACAACTCTTTGTCCAGTCTAATAAAACGCCATTAATAAATTGCATTTGCCATTATACAGTAAGTATAGAATCACCTCATGAAAAGCGTTATTTTATTAAATAAAATAATAATTTTAGCTGTAGCAATCAAAGGGCATACTCTATGGGTAATTGTTGTCATTTCTGTCCGTTTAAAATCGACATATTGACATTCTTCTTGTTCTAGTATTCTTGAAAATCATGGCATTAACTAATGGTCACAGAAAAAAAAATAGAAAACACTGAACATTTTAAATTGATTATTTCACAACAATTCATAATCATCTTACAATAACTATACAGAGAAGACCATTTTAAAAATATTGATACCGTCATTTCAAACAAAGGTTATGTGGACAACTTGTCTTTCAAGTACTTCTGGATCACTCAAAAGTTCAAACATATAGTTCCTTACACGCAAGTACTCAACTTTTAAAACTTCTTCAGTCCCTGGAAGCATTAGGAATGTGTCATTTTTGTTTTTATTGTGAAATAACAGAAAAATGATTTAATTCCGATTCCCATATATTGGGATTGCCTCAATTTGGGGGTGGGGGCTTTTGTATAAAAATAAGAGCCACATGTAGCGACAAATTCAGATAAAATTGACTTCTGTATCGAGAAATTATCAATTCCATACATAAACACTGTGTACGTGTGTATAAATTATGATATACTGGTTATAAATTATGTTATAGTTTAAATAAAATGAAAATCCTTAAGTTCTAAAATTCTGAGCCGTGCAAAAAGAAGAAAAAAATGTCTGATATATCACCATGTCTTGTGTCACTTTTTTCTGCCCGAAAATACTCAGTCATATTTTTGACACCAAAATGTCGAGAGCTTTAAAGTTTTGATTTTTATTCAGGGCCACATCAAACAATTCCAAAAAAGAAAAAAATACGTATTTTCAGACAATGCCAGTTTGTATAATTTACATAATTTATTCGAATATATTCAAATTCGATATATTCAAAGTTTATCGATTTTCATTTTACTATGCCAAATAATATTTATATTCAATATTAAGCAATGTATGTTAAAAACTGGGACAGCATTAAGTCCTTCAAAAGTTCGCTGTAAAAGGTGAATACATATCATTAAAAATGTGAGATATTTTCTGATTGATTATTTTTGTTTCTTTATTCAGCTTTACATATACCATGTTTCTTTCTGAACAAGGATGATATGTCGAAATTTGCATCATCATGATTCATCATCGTTATCATCATCGTCTTTATCGTCATTTCTAATATCATCGTCAGCGTCATCTTTAACATCATCATCATCATCATCATCATCATCATCATCATCACCAACACCACCACTATTATATTATATCATTATTATCTAAAGCAGAAATTGAGACTCCAACAGACAAATCCACGCCCAAAGTCACACGACCACTAATTCATGCCTAGTTTTTAGCATTTTGTAAAAAGGAACGAGCTGCGTCACGACAAAACCATCATAGTGGGTTTGCGACCAGCATGTATCCAGACCAGCCTGCGCATTCGCGCAGTCTGATCAGGATCCATGCTGTTTGCTATCAGTTTCTCTACTTGTTATATGATTTGTAAGCGAACAGCATGGATCCTGATCAGACTGCGCGGATGCGCAGCCTGGTCTGGATCCATTCTGGTCGCTAACCCAACATCATCATCATCTTCTTCCTCTTCTTCTTCTTCTTCTTCTCTCATAATTATTCTTAATATAATATTTAACTTTCATATATGTAAGAATCCCGAATTATTCACAGGTACTTTGTATTAAGTTCATTTGTCAATAGGTGTTGTTTATAAAGTTGAAATACTGTCTAGATTTTTATCAAGTGATGACCATCTGCAAGAAATCACCCCTGGATATATATTGACCGTCTGAAGGAATAAACCCCAGTGTATACATATTTGGTTATTATTTGATAAAAATCGACAAGAAAGTTAGCTTTACATATAACGCTGTTTTAATAGTACATGTCGACCTCTGTAATTATATAATGTGTAATTACATTATACATTTACATATATGAATAAATAAAGTTGAAACTGAATCTGTTTCAAATTGAATTACCCGCTTTTCAGACATAATTCTCGTCAATAATAGAACATACTATTTATCAGATGGTTACTCTGTGATAAATGTTGTCAAAGTTTTAATAGTTCTTTATTTAAAATAGCAAAATGTAACTTTTAAGATCTGGTAATTTAACTTCAAATTGAAACGTAATTTGCAAAAAATTTATTAGTTTCTGTTGAGTAATTTTGTAAGTCGAAATTGTTGGTGTGTAGAGAAACAATGTGTTGATCTATATTTACATGAATGTCTGTTGCTCTGGTAGGTTCTGACATATTCTTTCTTTTTATAAAAAGATCAGAGATTAAATAGATCAGCTAGAGAGTATATTTGTGTGATGCCAGAAGATAACAACCGTCTCGAAGCATACGATAAATTTCGACTAAACAACATAACGCTTATAAATTCAAAATATAACTAAAATGATCAGTAATGCGTGTTGAAAAAAATAAATATTAAACAAAATTGTGAGTTTGTGCACCATGTGCATTACATATTACCTAGGTAACTGATAGGCATTTCTACTGATAACCTTGACCAGCATGAATCCCGGTCAATAATAATGATAATCATAAAATCTGATACAAGCAAATTATTTCCAGGAACGATTTGACCTTGGTGTAATTGAACAAGATTGCGGGTAGCATATACAGGCCAATAGTTAATAACTTGGTAATAGCCAAGAAAGGATGTTCCCTAAGGAAAAGAACGCTGGCTTTCAATATCTCGTACATACTTGCTAAATCACCATGGAAATTTCAGTTTCTTTTGCTGTTTTATTGCATACTATTTGAAACATTTCTATTGAATATTTACTTAGGACATCGTTTGTTACATTTGAAGAATTGAGATTTGCAGTTTTGCAAAATGCACATTTTGTGTGTGTTGTTTCATCGACGACCATTAAAATTTTATTATGTTTTACCGCATTATAAAAGTGAAATATTAAAATCCACCAAACGTTATCAATAGATACTATCTTACAATGAGAGAAAAAAATGTCATTATCTTGTCGATATCAAATCAAATTGTAACATCTGGACATATCAATGTTTCTTGCATTATAATATAATATTAAGAGATATATAAAAATATCTGTTAAATAGAAAGTCAGGACACATATCAATATAAATTCTATGTCTTGAGCTAGATTTTAACACATTTCGTAAGAGCAAGTTAGCGAAGCGTATATAGTTTGTTTATTTCTAACGTATACATTGTATACTGTTGCCTCTTCTAAAATTGTTAACCCATATGTACTTACTCTTATATGAAGTTTGTAGAGGATTTTATATATCCGATCACAAGAAAATAGTAAAATATATATAATAATCCTAATATATTTTGCACAACACTTTTAATAACACTTAAAATTCACTCACGCACGAAATGTTTATACTTTATTTGCGATCTAACTTAATCCAGCATTCGTTGATGAATGGTAAAATTTCAAAATATGTAGTTGAATATTTAACGGGCTAGGTTTTATATCCGTTAAACGTCATTTTCGCGAAAAAAGTATTTTTAACACGTTAACGTGTATATACTGTATGATGAACCGAGTGTCTATCAATGCTCCAAGGTATTCTGAATGAATGGGGTATATATTGGATTTCTGTACTCTTCGTGATCATTGGAGTAGAACCAAGGTCAATGTTGGCAAATTATTTAAATAGTGATTTCGAAAGACGCTTTCTGAAATAATTGTCATATGACATATAGGGCGTTGTGGCCGGACCGGTTTAAGTATTGGTCTGTGGCTGAAATATTTTTTTAAAATAAAACCATCCTTGATTTGAATAGGATTTTAAGTTAATGAACGTTTTTTAGTTGCAATTTGTACTTGGAACATAATATTTTTTGCCTGTTTGCAACCAAATGTCGTTACTGCATATATGTGCATGACATGAATAAAATAAATGCTGATATTGTTGTTGTTGTTGCTTTTGGTGATGATTATGATGATGATGATGTAATGATGATGATGATGATGATTTCATTTCAAGGAAGAAACTGCAACATGCATGTTACTTTGAGATACAATCAATACATTTATTAAACTATAATATCATGTTAACAAGAAAATACAGAAATGTTTTTTTCGCACCGTAATTCTTATATAATATATAACTATCACCGACGAAAAAGCCCGAGAAGTTGCTGTCGCCCTTTCACAAAATCTGATTTCATTCCATAAGGGCGTCGCGCCTCGGCACGGACGCCAATAAAGCATGCAATCCAATCTGAGTTATACTTTTTCAATCACATAAAAATTATCCAAATTACGATCTCAAATTCAAAAGGTTTCACGAAGTAAAAGAAGTTAGGTCAAAGATGTTAACACTTAATATATCGGATTTAAAGATCAGCGCAAAAATTAACATGGTTCTTGTTGTTTTGACCACAGCTGCCAATACATGTACTATAAATGTAATCTAGCGTAATCTTGCGTGATTGATAAAAGCAGTTACCCCCCTTTGATACTGCCGATAGTACATCGCCATTTGCAATAGCGTCATTTGCATTCCCTGTCAAAAATAATGCTTTCGCTGGATATATATATTTTTAGTCCGTCTGTTATCAGTTTGACTTCCTGTAAAATAAACAGGGAATGACTGAATATAAAAAAGGATTTTCATCGGTCATTTTTAAATTAGAAACAGAAATCGGTGAAGTCTTAAATAAAATCATACCCTGTCAAAAATAATGCTTTCGCTGGCATTCGGAACTGCCTCGGCTATTATCTATGATATTAAGTCTGACGGAAAGGGCCGAGTTGTTGCGATTGTTTCGCTGGATATATATTTTTTCAGTCCGTCTGTTATCAGTTTGACTTCCTGTAAAATAAACAGGGAATGACTGAATATAAAAAACGATTTTCATCGGTCATTTTAAAATTACAAACAGAAATCGGTGAAGTCTTAAATAAAATGAAAAGCATTCTAAAATGAAATTTTAAGGATAGCTCTATGATAAAATGTAAGGGATAGGTTTACCACTATAAAATAAAATGTAGATGATAGTTCCAAAATAAATTGTACAGGAATAAGGAAAGTTTTCTTTTTTCATTTTTAGTTTATTTGTAAATGATCACAAAATTTATAAAGTCAAACGTTAAACAAGTAAATGGGACACCTTAAATAGAAGTTGTTTTTCTTTGAAAAAAAAAATCATCATTATAGACAGTAGACATTTTATTTTATTCCAATAGGCTTTAAAGCTCATGCGGGCTTAAATCATGCACAAAACGAACTGTGTATGACATAAACATGTAAACATAATATCAACAATCATGAAAAAATGAGAAGATCAATTTTGATTGATAAAGTAAATACCAGCGAAACTTTTCTTAAGTAGTTAAATAATATCAAAATTGATCTTTGAACCACTAACTTATATGTCTATTATATATACATATAAACATACATACACACATATACATGTACATACATGCAAAAAAACAACAACATACATTGTACATGAGCCATTAATGCATTTTTATGTAAATTAATTGAATTTTAATACATAAACGCATTGCCATAAATACACACATCCTAAGAATTAGGATATATATTTGAAATAGCATAATTATGTCCGATTAAACATATTTACTTCGGCCGATTATCGTATTAAAAAGATACTTCTTGTTAAACTTGTATGATGATAAATTAAAAAAAAATATGCATATTGTGCATAGTTTCACGACAAAATAACATATATTACTGGGAAAGCATGTAAAATGACATGCTAGCATAAGTTAACAGAACCACATATTGAAGACTTTTTAAATACATGTACTTTGAAGATACGTATTCTTCGACTTGAAAAAAAAATCAACAAAACAACAAACAATAAACGATTAACAGGATGCGCATAAGACCTTATCATTTATGACATGAGCAATACATTACACAAAGAGGATATTTGTCATGGTACATGTAATTAAATGTGAATATTGATGACAATTAATCAAAGTTGGGATGAGTTGAAACAAAAAATAAACTAAAACGGGTTTTCCCTGTTATTTTGAAATGTTTGCCAATTCCTGAACAAAATTTTACCGTTTATGACAACATTTAGGAGAGCGTGCGTATTTGTTCCTATGGCAGATTTAAGCACAGATGTCTAGAAGTAAGACGACTATATATCTACCTCAAGTTTCTAGTGTTTCCCGTTTGTTTAGAATGTGACGTTTTAAGGAAAGCACCACGTTTATTTCTTCACGTACGTTCTAACATGGTGTGTGAAAAGAGTACATATATTGATATTGTTGCGACTTCTGTAGAAAATTTAATTACATTATCAATAAAACGTTCCAGTGACGCGGGTTTTTTTATTAAAAATAACGTTTTGGAACATGGAATTGAATAGGGTTCAATCGAAAAAATTTTTATAAAGAAATCGTTGAAGAGGATTCAATTGAAATAATTCTTACAAGAAATCGCAAACACTTTAATATGAAGTATGCCAGAACAGTGGAATCTGCGCTGATGTCTTCATCAGAGAAACAATAAAAAATGCACTCAGTCAGTCAGTCAGCTAGCTAGCCAGCCAGCCAGTCAGTCAGTCAGTCAGTCAGTCAAAACACTGAAATGCGTACTGAGAGCGGTATAAAGTGTTGCAGTTTGTTAAAAGCCGATCCCCGGGAGATATTTTGGTAGTTTAAGCTACAGTCTCACTTACATCCCGGCAGAGCCCCGGTAGACGTCCGGGGTGATCCGGGAACGACTGGGTTACGACCGGGGACAACAGCTCTGTCGGCACGAACCGGGGATGATCCGGGGTATGATATAGCCGGTAGAGCTACGGTACAGCTACGGTAGAGCCCCGGTATATGCCGGCAGAGCCCCGGTAACTACAGTCAGAGTCCCTGGAATAAAGATAGAGCTACGGTTGATCCCGTTAGAGCCCCGGCAAAGCCAGGATCATTTCAAAATAATAACGGCAATTTGCGATTATTGCTCTTGTTTGTATTAAAACCCTTCCCATTTTTAAATAAAAATCATGTATCAATGTTATCATTTTCGGGCGTTTTCAATCCACCGGGGTTCTACCGGGGCTCTGCCTGGATCGTCCTTGGCTCTGCCGGGGCTCTGCCTGGATTGACCGGGGCTCTGCCTGGGTTAACCGGGGCTCTTCCAGCGTCATCCGGGAACGACCGGGGAAGCACCGGCATGAACTGTAGCTTCACCTGGGCTCTGCCTGGATGATCCGGAGCGCATCTTGGATGGTTACTTGGGAACTACCGTAGTGCTGCCGGGGTAAGTGTGACCGCAATAATAATCTCACCCTGGATCATCCCGGTAACTTACCGTGATGGTCCTGGGCTCTGCCGGGAGTCAGTGAGACCGCAGCTTTAGCACGGAGGAAGGTAGACTAGTACTGGTGTAACTCTCCAGGAACGATGGTTAGGAAACTACCCGCCTATATGACTGAAATACTGTTGGGAAAGGGCGTAAAATGAAACAAACAAACAGACAAAGTCGAAACAGTTCATTAAAAATATATTTTTGGAATAAACAAGTTTCTCATTTTCTTATTGATATTTGATGCTTTTGTTTTGTGGCTTCTATGAGAAAAAATTATCAAGGATTAAGCTTTGATATAACTTTTATCCACTCGTTTCTTTTCAAGTTTGAGCAAAGTCCTTAAAGGGGCCTTCAGCTTTTATTTTCTGTTGGAAAAAACAATTTCATGTTGTTTCAAACTAAATATTTCAAGTAATTTCAAATTTATCTCGGAAAAAAGACTCATATAACTGTTAAGCCTTCTCCAAAACAGCGTCCGGAGGGCTATTTGAACGCGTCAGTGACGTTCGTTTTTTCTATTAAAAAAGTATAAAACATATTGGGGCGGACCGGTAGATTACAGACATCGATGGGTTTTCTTATTGTGTGTGCATTTTATCGTCGCCAAATTTCATTTTCCACCTTAATTCTTTTTGATTTGACAATTATATGACACTATTTATGTAAAAATAACAATAAATTCACGTTTAGGAAAACTGAAGGCCGCTTTAATACATCGACAGAAAATATTCATTTGAGAGTTTTACATCAAAGGTACTCGGATTGTAAAATCGAACTGCCAGTGTGGTGTAAGTTCTGCACCACTTTTGGACTAGAACAATTCGTTCTTAATGTGCCTTTTAATTAAGCGATTTACGTTAGAAGTTAAGATTTCATTTGAGAAGAACTTATAAGTTGTGAAGAGTAAATCAGCAAACATTTGAATGTCTATAACAAGGTAATGTAACAAGTGTGTCAAGCAGGTGTCAAGTTCCGTGTGGCAGCTGAAAAAAAAAGTGACCCGTACTTCACTTCAGTGTTGTTATATTTTTCAGGACCTTCGGGATCATTGATTTCAGAAATTTTAAGTGCACTTTTAAAATTATGTATCGCTCAAGGCGGTGCTAGTGAGCTTGGGGGTGTTAACACTCTTTTCCCTTCCCTCATATACAGACTTAAACAATTTTCTGTAATTGTCTGCAATTTTCATATGTTTTTGTTGTGATGAATGATTCCGAGGGATCACAATTTTTCAGATATATTTAGGTGGTGAAAAGTATATCAGCAAAAATGTGAATGTCTATAACAACGTAACGTAACATCACAACAATATTGGTTATCCAAATAACAAGAGGTCCATGATGATTAGAGATTACTAACCTGAGAACGGCTATATCAAAGGAACGCAATCGCAACTACTCGGCCATTACCGCCAGTCTTCTGATAAATAATATCTATTATAATAGATAATAGCCGAGGCAGTTCCGAATAAAAGTAACGACGTGCAAGGTCAAGGTGAGTGTGGATTGCATATCATAATATGCTCAGGTGAGCGAAAATGACTAAATAATGACGTTGAGCAAACGATGTTTGAAATAGTACAAGAAAATATAGTTAACCGATTACTGATACCGAACAAAAGAAGAGAATTCTATGATGTGGTATAAAGAATGTATTTTTGTATCCTGTAGATTATTGTTTACACAAACTACTTCTATTAAGTATTCATTTAAAAGTAATTTAACCATTATACATACATCATTTTTGACACGACTTATTTCTGAATACAAGGTCATGCATTCTTTTATAAATTAAAGAAAAAGGTCGCTGAACTTTGAATGAAATACAATGTTCTAGATATTTGAATTGTATAAGTTTTTCTTTTTTTAAAAACATTCCCTTTTCAAAAATCACGAGTCGAAGAGGACCTTTTTCGCACATCGCTATAATACGAAAACTAATTTAACATATATAAAAAGAAATTGCACAGCTGTTCTGATTTTTTATTCAGCAACAACAGGACTAAAATGGTCTTGTTCCGCAAATGTTTTGTACCGCTCACCTGAGTACGAAAATTTTTGTTAAGGACAATGTATAAGTCATTTGAAATAGACGCATAAGGCTGCCATAGGCATAAACTTAAATCGTAATATGCCAACCAAAATCTTATGGTGATATACAAGTTTGGTCATAAAACAAGAGCCGTCCATAAGAGAGCGCGCTTGACTTTTCTCAGTGGTTGACAGTAAGAAAAGAGGCATAACTCTGTGAAAAGGTAATTTTAGAGGTCAGTGACCTGTGCCCATCATGTGTAATCAATTCCCTTCTACCAACTTGCCCGCAAAAACTTCAGCAAAGTATGGAGGGAAAGGCGATGCAGGGATGTACAACAGAAATCCCTATTCTTTGTAAAGTCAAGCTAACAGAATAGGAACTTTAACTATTACTATGCAGACTACCCTTTAGAGATAACTCCTAGTCCATGCTAAGAATTTGGCCACTTATTAAATCCATTACTTCATGAGCATTTTGTGAAAAATGGCTGTTTTCATTGAAAAGTCTCCCGTTACAAGTTCAAATTGCTACAAAACTAGGAAAACTCTTTTAATGCTAATCAAACTTGGCACAAATGTTGACTGGACCCTTTGTAACAACATGCTCAGGCTTAAATTTCCTGTTACAATGGCAACGAGGGGACATCTCAAAATTGCCAAAAATCACTATTTTGCATTGATTTTTTCCATCAAAATTGATTTCAAAGTGCTGCAACTTCTCAATGGATTGAGATTGAGTCAACCATTGGTTACACGTTACCTTATGATCGATCTTGGGTCATTTTCAGCCTCTCACAAGTCCAAAATTTTCTTGGCGATGAGGGGGACTGCGGCCCCCCTTCTGGCACCCCCCTGATGTATCTTTTGGATAGGGGGCCGTGCCGAAAAGTGGTCACTTTTTTAAACAACATTTCTCAAACAAAAACAAGTGTTGGGACATAAATAAGGCATTTTTTCACCATTTGAGACAACAAAAAGAGGAGGGGCGAAAAAGGCGTGTATATCTGGAAATGGGTTAATATAGGAACTTAGATATACTCTCAAGTATATACAACATATACTTTAAAACCACCTTCACTCATAGTACAAGCTTCTGTAAGTCTTGTGTGCTACCATAGTTCATATCTTTTGAATGCAATTCTGTGCATTTTAGCTTTTGATATTACAACCCATAAAACGAACAATGGGCAATTCCAAATTCAAACAGAGCAAGTCACGGGCAGAACATTATCAAAGGTTAGTGAAACAAAGGTTATTTAATCATCAACCTCCTTGAACCAGAAGTGAATAGCCTTTGCCACCAGTATACTGCCAGGCCAGCCAGCACCTCCGTATAGTCTGACTAGACTCTATACTGTTGGTAGCTCAAATTTTTCTATTTTGATATTGAAATCCCTTAAACTTTGAATGAGCTGTTCCAAATTCAAAGCTGGGCAAATCCATTTCACAAATCAATTAAGTTAAGCCCTTAGACTATGGCCACAATCATTGGACAGCAGAATCAATTTCCACAGAGTATACATTACAAGTAACAAAGAAGAGAACAAAATCAGTAAGCTTTTGGTTTTTTATTTCAATCAACCAATCAACAATTTTATCTCTTGAAAAAAAGATTTCAATAACGCCAAAATGACATTTACTGGAATGTGATATGTCAATTAACAACTTAGGACAAAATAAAAACAAATTATGATTCCTGTCAGTAACCTACATCATTGTTTGTTGTTATCGATTGAATACATTTAATAAGGATGAAAAAAGAGCATAAAAAGTGAAACTGGTCGCTTAAACAATTTTACTTAATTATTTTTACTAGTCACAAAAAAAACAACTTCATTTAAAACTTCCTAATGTTCACTTAAAACAAACGAATTTACTTAATATTGATACTAAAAACAAAATTGCTTACTTATTTAAATAAATCTATTTAACTTTCCTAGATTGTGTAAGTTATTCATGTTATTTGACATTACACGAGGCCTTAAGGTGTATATTTATGCAATTGAATTGTTTAGGTGTTTTCAACATTTATAAAGATAATATTTAATTCTATAAAAAGTTTAAAAAATAATAAATTGAGGCTCTTAGTTACATTCATTTTTAATCAAGTTGAATTTATATAAAACTTTTTTTCTTTAAATTCTTGACTAAACTTACCCAAAACTTCAAAAACTATCATGGTAGTTCAAATAAGTATCATTACAGTGTGTAACAGGTCACGCATAGGAACCACAATTTGTTTCACCCTGCCTAACAGGTACATTGAAAAACAGTGCAAAGCAAAAGATATTTTACAAGTAAATAAGTAGTTTAAAAAGCCCAGTGACAGATTAGAATTCATGAAAATAAAACACATCTGAAAAAAATAAAACTTATCAAACTGAAAAGTTTTACAAATCATGAAAGGCATAAATGGTGTATCATAATTATACACCCAAATATACATATATAGTGGGAGCGTGGCCGAGTGGTTAACGTGTCAGACTAGTAATCTAAGGATTGCTGACAGCGAGGTTCTAACCCTTTTAATGGCAAGCCGTTGTTTCCTTGAGCAAGAAACTTTACATTCATTGCTTAGTACTGGTTGGTTCCAGGAAAGGATTCGAGAGTGTTTCAATAAGCTTATAGCTTCCAACACAATCAAACTAAAATAAATTTGTATAAACCAAGTATACATATATAACATGATGCATGTATTAATTATATTTTAAAACAGTAAAGCATTATCACTTTATATGTGAATGTGTTAACATATGCATTAAAATAACTAAAGCATTTTTAGGTAATACTTACCTAAACACAAGTATTTTCACACAACATATTTATATTATTAACATTTTAGGAAATGAACATAATACTTGCCTGCAAGTTGAATCCCCTCCTAAGACGGGGGTCTTGAATTATCATTTGTCAAATTTGTTAGTATTTTACTCATACACATGTACTCTTCAATAAGATGGGATAAAATTCTTATCTTTACCAAGGGTCCATTATTCCCTTTCAGCCGAATTTGAGACAGGACCAGTGTTGTGAAATACTTCAAAATATCAGATCTTATATTTTCTTTTTTTTTTCCAAACAAAATTTCAAATAATATTAGTTAAGTTCGGCCTGAAGATTATCGCTCTGAAATTTAGATTCTTATACAAAGATGGTCAATACTCAGATGAAATCAATATTTCATCAAAAATAAAATAAATATCAATTTCATCAACAAAATAAATTTTTGAAAAGAAAAGCCTTAATAAAGAAGATAATGTATAAGCATGGGGAAATCATATATAAGAATGGGGAAATCTGTTTGGTGGGATAACTGTTTCACAATTATGTTAAAAAATCAATGATTAAAAAATCAATGATTTAAAATGAAACAAAAATATAAACTAGAACTATCACTAAATGTGATTAATACCCCCACAAGTCTGCTTCGGAAATGAGGATGTTACTAGTAACAGAATACCTTGTAAAAGAATTGAAACATAGAGTTATGGTTGTGGGCAATTAAAGATAATTGTGGTTCATGTATGTTGCATTTCCTTTCAATGTGGTTGGCCATTGATGAAGTTTAATTGAATTACTCTGTAATAAGTCCAGAAAGACAAAGAAAAAGAACAAAGGGCAATAACTCTATAAATACTGAAGATAGAGTTATAGTTCTTGTGCACTGCACTTCCTCTTATTGTGCTTGACCATTGTATGAAGTTGTTTTGAATTCCAACCAGTACGTTTTAAGTTATGCTCCGGACAAGGAAAAGTATCAAAGGGCAGTAACTCTGTATTTTGTCAAAATGGAGTTATGGCTCTTGTGCACTGCACTTCCTTTGAATGTCCTTGACAACTGTATGAAGTTGTACTGAATTCCAAACAGTAGTTTTCAAGTTATGCTCTGGACAAGGAAAAGTAACAAAGGGCAATAACTCTGTAATTAGTCAAGATGGAGTTATGGTTCTTGTGCACTGCACTTCCCCTTATTGTGCTTGACCATTGTATGAAGTTGTTTTGAATTCCCACCAGTAGTTTTCAAGTCATGCTCTGGACAAGGAAAAGTAACAAAGGGCAGTAACTCTGTAATTAGTCAAGATGGAGTTATGGTTCTTATGCACTGCACTTCCTCTCAATGTGCTTGACCATTGTATGAAGTTATAATGAATTCCAACAATAAGTCTTCAAGTTATGGTCCGGACAAAAGAAAGCAATGGAAAAGTAACAAAGGGCAATAACTCTGTAATTAGTCAAGATGGAGTTATGGTTCTTGTGCACTGCACTTCCCCTTATTGTGCTTGACCATTGTATAAAGTTATAATGAATTCCAACAATTAGTCTTCAAGTTATGGTCCGGACAAAAGAAAGCAATGGAAAAGTAATAAAGGGCAATAACTCTGTAATTACTTTAAATAGAGTTATGGTTCTTATGCACTGCACTTCCTCTCAATGTGCTTGACCATTGTATGTAGTTATATTGAATTCCAACCATTAGTCTTCAAGTAATGCTCCGGACAAAAAAAAGAAGGCAAGAAACAGTAGTTTTAAAGTCATGCTCTGGACAAGGAAAAGACACAAAGGGCAGTAACTCTGTAATAAGTCAAAATGCAGTTATGGTTCTTGTGCACTGCACTTCCTCTCAATGTGCTGGACCATTGTATAAAGTTATTATGAATTCCAACAATTAGTCTTCAAGTTATGGTCCGGACAAAAGAAAGCAATGGAAAAGTAATAAAGGGCAATAACTCTGTAATTACTTTAAATAGAGCTATGGTTCTTATGCACTGCATTTCCTCTCAATGTGCTTGACCATTGTATGTAGTAATATTGAATTCCAACCATTAGTCTTCAAGTAATGCTCCGGACAAAAAAAAGAAGGCAATTGAAAAGCAACAAAGGGCAATAACTCTGTAATTACTTTAGATAGAGTTATGGTTCTTGTGCACTGCACTTCCCCTTATTGTGTTTGACAATTGTATGAAGTTGTTCTGAATTCCAACCAGTAGTTTTCAAGTTATGCCATGGACAAGGAAAAGTAACAAAGGGCAATAACTTTGTAATTAGTCAAGATATGTTATGTTTCTTATGCACTGCACTTCCTCTCAATGTGCTTGATCATTGTATGTAGTTATATTGAATTCCAACCATTAGTCTTCAAGTTATGCTCCGGACAAGGAAAATGCAACAGACAAAAAAAACAAGAGGGCCATGATGGCCCTGAGGTCGCTCACCTGTATAAAGCCACCCCCACACCCATAAGAAGATGTTTCATTTAGCTCATTGGGCTATTTGGGTTTTTTAAAAGAAGATTTTTTTAAGTTTTTACTATACACATATAGTTAAAAACAATGACACCCCTGGGGCGGGGCCAATTTTGACCCCAGGGCTCTTATTTGAACAAATTTGGTAGACACCCATTAGAACATGGTTCATGCTAAATATCTGAGCTTTAGCTCTTTGGGTTCTTTAAAAGAAGATTTTATAAGTTTTTACTATATGCATATAGGGAAAATCAATGACCCCCTGGGGCGGGGCCAATTTTGACCCCAGGGCTTTTATTTGAACAAACTTGATAGACACCTATTAGAACATGTTTCATGCTAAATATCTTAGCTCTAGCTCTTTGGGTTCTTTAAAAGAAGATTTTATAAGATTTTACTATATGCATATAGGGAAAATCAATGACCCCCGGGGCGGGGCAAATTTTGACCCCAGGGCTCTTATTTGAACAAATTTGGAAGGCACCCATTACAACATGGTTCATGCTAAATATCTTAGCTCTAGCTCTTTGGGTTCTTTAAAAGAAGATTTTATAAGTTTTTACTATATATGCATATAGGGAAAATCAATGACCCCCTGGGACGGGGCCAATTTTGACCCCAGGGCTTTCATTTGAACAAACTTGATAGACACCTATTAGAAGATGTTTCATGCTAAATATCTTAGCTCTAGCTCTTTGGGTTCTTTAAAAGAAGATTTTATAAGATTTTACCATATGCATATAGGGAAAATCAATGACCCCTTGGGCGGGGCCAATTTTGACCCCAGGGCTTTTATTTGAACAAACTTGGTAGACACCCATAAGAAGATGTTTCATGCTAAACATCTAAGCTCTAGCTCATTGGGCTTTTTAAAAGAAGATTTTTTTAAGTTTTTACCATACACATATAGTTAAAAACAATGACACCCCTGGGGCGGGGCCAGTTTTGACCCCAGGGCTTTTATTTGAACAAACTTTGTAGACACTTACTAGAATATGTTTCATGCTTAATATCTAAACTCTAGCTATTTGGGTTTATTTAAAGAAGATTTTTTAAGTTTTTACTATGACTGTGCATATAGGGAAAATCAATGATCCCCTGGGGCGGGGCCAATTTTGACCCTAGGGCTTTTATTTGAACAAACTTGGTAGACACTCATTAGAACATGTTTCATGCTAAATATCTTAGCTCTAGCTCTTTGGGTTCTTTAAAAGAAGATTTTTTAAGTTTTTACTATATGCATATAGGGAAAATCAATGACCCCCTGGGGCGGGGCCAATTTTGACCCCAGGGCTTTTATTTGAACAAACTTGGTAGACACTCACTAGAAGATGTTTCATGCCAAATATCTAAGCTCTAGCTCTTAGGGTTTTTTAAAAGAAGATATTTAAAGTTTTTTCTTTCGGTTGCCATGGCAACCAGAGTTCTGCATGGAATTAAATTCTTTGAACAATTTTTAAAGGTGACCACCAAAGGAACATTCCTGTGAAGTTTGGATGAAATTGGCCTAGTGGTTTATGAGGAGATGTCATTTAAAGTAAAAGTTTACGGACGACGGACGGACGCCGGACGCCGGACGAAAAGCGATCACAAAAGCTCACCCTGTCACTTTGTGACAGGTGAGCTAATTTAAAGAAGATTTTTTAAGTTTTTACTATGACTGTGCATATAGGGAAAATCAATGATCCCCTGGGGCTGGGCCAATTTTGACCCTAGGGCTTTTATTTGAACAAACTTGGTAGACACTCATTAGAACATGTTTCATGCTAAATATCTTAGCTCTAGCTCTTTGGATTCTTTAAAAGAAGATTTTTTAAGTTTTTACTATATGCATATAGGGAAAATCAATGACCCCCTGGGGCGGGGCCAATTTTGACCCCAGGGCTTTTATTTGAACAAACTTGGTAGACACTCACTAGAAGATGTTTCATGCCAAATATCTAAGCTCTAGCTCTTAGGGTTTTTTAAAAGAAGATATTTAAAGTTTTTTCTTTCGGTTGCCATGGCAACCAGAGTTCTGCATGGAATTAAATTCTTTGAACAATTTTTAAAGGTGACCACCAAAGGAACATTCCTGTGAAGTTTGGATGAAATTGGCCTAGTGGTTTATGAGGAGATGTCATTTAAAGTAAAAGTTTACGGACGACGGACGGACAACGGACGGACGCCGGACGAAAAGCGATCACAAAAGCTCACCCTGTCACTTTGTGACAGGTGAGCTAAAAAGCAATGGAAAAGTAACAAAGGGCAATAACTCTGTAATTACTTTAGATAGAGTTATGGTTCTTGTGCACTGCACTTCCCCTTATTGTGTTTGACAATTGTATGAAGTTGTTTTGAATTCCAACCAGTAGTTTTCAAGTTATGCCCTGGACAAGGAAAAGTAACAAAGGGCAATAACTCTGTAATTAGTCAAGATAAAGTTATGGTTCTTGTGCACTGCACTTCCTCTCAATGTGCTTGACCATTGTATGTAGTTATATTGAATTCCAACCATTAGTTTTCAAGTTATGCTCCGGACAAGGAAAATGCAACGGACGTCTGGACCGACCAACCGACCGACAGACCACCGGGTGACTCCTATATACCCCCCCCAAACTTTGTTTTTGGGGGTATAATTATGCAAAAATTCCAATTAATATTCTAGTTGATTGCACACTGCACTACTATGGTCACAAAAACATTACCTATTTTTAAAAATCAAAAAATCAAAATGGATGAGCATCAATATTGCTGCAAATCTGCAACATTTCACAAAGGTAAGTAAGCTCAAATAAAAAAAAAATAACTCAGAACTTAACAGCTATACTTCCAGTAAGTTGCAACCTTTAAGCTACCCTTCAATTTATAGATTTCTTAAGTAATTATTTAAGAAATTCACTGAACACTTTGTGAAATTTACTTCTTAAGTAATGCTAAAAGGTTATTATCCGACCTTATTTTATTTTTCAAATTCATTTCACTGTTCAATAACATAAAGCAGTAAACTGGGCATTAAAATCAACAGCATACAGAGTGCAATTAGGTCAAAGCTATATATAGTAACACTATGATGTATTGATCTATGCAGACTAGAATACACATCAAGTTAACACAAGTCTAAATACAACACATATTCACAATACATAAATAAATAAAATGCAAAATAATAAATTATTTCCATATCGCAGATATGGTAAACATATAAAAATTTACGCTCTTGACAATGGAAACACTGACATTAAAAGTTATCCAAGATAACTGGTATAAAAAACACATGTGAGCCCTAGTTATGGCAATAATTAAGTTTAATCAAGATTTGTTTTGAATAATATTTTACTACAGAATGGCCTTATATAGATCTATAAAAAATGCTAATAAAATTATTTAATATTGTTTAATTAACATTCATTTATATTAATTTTTCAGTCAATCCACATTACATTTTGAACATTCTATAAAGTATTTAACATAATTCAAACATTATTTTAATATATGAAAAGATTAACATTAAAATGATCATGTTTTTATTGATATGAAAGTTTTCCCATACAAATCAAAATCTACAGATTATTTCCGTACATAAGCCTGCCTGGTGCATCTTGTTGGTGAATAAGCAAACTATTGATTAATCTTGTTATTTTTGGTTTCAATCATTCATTTCATTGGATTTGAATCAGATTTCTATACATCTAAATATATAATTATGTAAATTCAAGTACATTTGCACTTCGTTAATTTTGAAATTATAAATATTAATATATGCGACGTGGAAATCATCCACAGCTAGTTTGTCAACAGTCCCATGCTTTATTTTGAATCATCAGATGTTTATGTTTTTTCGTGTTTTTTTTTAATGTGTTTTTTTTTTAATTTAATTAAAAACTGTAAATAAAACTCTGATAATACATGATGCTATTAGTTGTCTCTAAATTCAAAATTAATTAAATGTTTTTAAATTTAAGAAACCTCAAAAGATAACTCATACTTTCATGGTATATTCAGGGTTTTTCAAGTTCTTAAATGTACATGTTTTTGAAAGACCTAGTTATATCAAATGAATCTTTTGACACAAAGAGAGAATATTTCATATTTCTTACAGTTAACACATTTATATCTCATTCCTAGTTAAATAAAAGATAAATGCTTTTTCCTTATCAGATGGTTAAAATAATTTGATAATGTTGCCAAATATAATGCTGCAAAAAAAACAATAAAAACAATAAAAAACAAAAAAACAAAATAAATATGATATGAATTTAAGCTGATATGTGCTGGTTAGAAAATTGTACTGTCAATACTTTTATAACACATTTGGATTTCTTCAATGAAATATTTTCTATATTTTCATCAAACTTGGTTTTTTTGCAACTTTAATAAGTTGGCCCTAAACCTTTAGATAATTACATTTGCATAAAGGATTGCTTTTTTCCTGTTCTATTCCCAATTTGAGCCCCATCTCTCCCCTTTTCAAAATCTGCTTTTGAAACCCTTTTTTGAACCCCATTTACAAACACATTGTATTTGAAATGAAAGAAAAAAAATATATATGTAAATTACTATACATGATCATCCTTAAAAACATGTAAAACCACATTTCAAGTGAAAATAAAAATCAAATTCAAACAAACAATGCGCACACCTAGTATCTTCATAATACATAAAACACCTGGGATTATATTTGTTTTATTTTATTACACAAAAGACTTCCTCATATATTTTTGTTTGTTTTGAAATCATTTTCAACAAAAGAATTTTGTAATAAATAGACAAATTGTTGCACTTGTTTTAGACACCAATCTCCGCCATATTTATTTACCAAATTTTGAAATACAGTTGAAAAAGTATGACATAAGGAAGTTTACATGAACATAAGAGAACTGCAAATGTTTACATTATTTTGATCGTATAGCGTTCATCCTACTGAATTTATAACATGGACTAGTCCATCATAGTATTTGGGATAGTCCATAATGACTTTAAGAGATTTCAGCATCAAAGCAATAAAATAATGTGCAGCAAACAGTATTGAGCCTATAAAAGTGTATTAGCTAGATTGACTTTGTATTGGCAACATATAAATGTTATAAAAGCTGCACATTAAAGTATCTCCCTATCCAACTTGTTTTATATTACCTATTTCCATTTTTGTACCATCATATAAGAGATTATTAAAGTGAACAAGATCACGTCTCTTGTATGGTAATTATTATTTACTATTCCTAACAAAAAATCTCCAAAATTCTCAAGTGTTTAAACTGCCTGTTTATTTAAAGCGTAAAATGACCCCAACTTTGGGTTTAGATAATACTTCATATGTTTTACCCTCCAAGAAAAGTGGCTCAACCTTTTTTTTTTTTGTACACAATGAAAGCTTAACATAAACACAAGCATATCAATTACAACTCATTTGATGTAATACCAAAGAGTTTCAATGTTTAAAAAATACCTTTCAAATATCAATAGAAAAATAGTTTTGGCAAAAAACATTTTGTAAAATGATTCTCTACCACAACACGGACTGACCATTGAATGAGTTACTATGGTTACAATAATGCCACATGATTATATGTACATGTAAGAAAATGAAATAGTCAGAAAAAAAGCAACAAAATCTTTATGATTTGAAAAAAAGCTTGCAATAGCCGACAATTTTATGATATTTTATAAACAAAATCTGAATGCTTTGTCTACAAAGCTCTAGTGGGTATTACGAAATATCATGTTCATAGTAATGAGGCAACACAGTTAGGCAGGCCCAGTCTTCCCTATGAGTCGCTATCAAAATAATGCAAAAATTACAATGTATCTTTGTCACATGACCTCTGTCTTTATAATGGTCAATTATTTTAACAAAGCATATATATTTTATGCCTCATTTCTATGTCCAGTGTAAACAAAATGAGAGAAAATCAATATATTTAGAAAAAAACTTAAAATCTCTCCCCAAACCTGGGGCACCTCCCCTACGAAAAAATCTGGAAATTCTTGCTCCTGACATTTCCTTTAAAAAAATATATATACATTGAATTCTTATCACAAAAGTGTCTGAGACAGAAAACAATTCAATCACTGAGGTGTGTACTGCACTATATAAGCTCTTTATGCAGCTATAATGTGCAATGTACATATACATGTATATAAAAGCAAAGAACTAGGAATGTGTTTTACTACATATAAAAACAATATTATCTGGCCTACAGATTTTTTTGTAAAAATATATCACAAAACAAATTTGACATTATAACATTTTTATCTATTGTCTTTGTATTAAAAACAAAAATGTCTCCATATGCATACAAGGACTTTCAACAAACTCATTTGGCTTGTGAAATATAATCATAACATCTGCTTTCTCCATAGCACTTCATTGTCAAAACACTGCAGACAGTCCTCTTTTTATGCAGAATACCAACTTTCTGAAGCAGACGACCAAATTTCTGAAGCAAATGGTCAGTCACTCGAAGCAGACGCCCTCAAAATTCACGCAAAATACTTGAATAACCACATCTGAGCATTATTTACTAAGCGTCAATATATATATATATCTATATTATCTCTCTTCTACATATAACAACTGTAAGACATGTCATTTTTCTTACATTTCTAGTAAAAACAGTTGTATTGCGCCAAGCGCAAAATGCTCTCAAAACCTTCATAACCTTATTGTTTTCCTTCTCGAAGCATGGTTCAATTCAATTTCAAAATCAGTGGAAACAAGTTATTTCAAGAACAGCCTGTATATTTAGTGGAAACAAGGTTATTTCAAGGACAGCCTGTATATTTCATAGTATTTCATCTTCAAAACACCTGTATACCAAATATTATTGGCTGTTTAAAGGTGTATCCATGGCTATCACAAGTATGTAAATCTGGATATCTCTGGACTGGTTACTATTTATTTATATATAAAATTTTCAAGGGAAATGCTGGGTGGACAGTCTACCACTGCACTTCTAGAATAGCCGGATTTTTCTCCAGTATTGTCAATAGCATTTTATCTACATACTGCCTTAATCTGAAGTTAACATCTTGTTGCTCCTTCAATGATTTCATCAACTGTAGAATACAGAATAATAAAAATATAACAACATATCTGTTACTAGATTTTTACGAATCAAAATAAAACTAATTAACACAACATGACATTAATTGCTCAGTATAACAGCTCCTTCCATAGACCGGGAAAAAAACATTCCATAAGAGACAAAGCTGGCGTTGCCAACAATGATGTGAATAGAATTAAACTCATCTTGGCTTTTATATAGTTAAAGATCCTGTAACACAATTTTTGTAATGGCTTTAAATCATAAATATGATGCTCAAATTAAGATTTATCAATATTGTAGGTTCCAAAAAAGCATTATTTATAAAGATGTTACCGAATTTAACATTTCATGTAAATAAAGGGAGTTAATAAAAAAATATTTTCTATAAAGTTTAAGTCAAATTTTACAATAAGAAATTAATGATATATTTTAATGATTACATGTAATATGCACAAATATTTGCAGTACATATTTTACATATTCTTCTATGCTTGAAAATTGTTTTATTTGCATAATTATGTAAATATATATAATTTCACTTAGTGCGTTTCACCACTTTGATCACAACATACATTCATATAAGGTATTCTTCCATACAAAAACTTCTTGTATCAACCAATTATTTTAAAGTTTAATTTTTGAACAGTAACATCTATTACAAAGATCTGATAACTATTAACAATTTATTTGACTTCAAAAAGTTTTTCTTCTTCAAATATGATTTTGAAAAATAATATTTGTAAAACAGAATGAATCCTGGGAAAATTAGTTACCTCCTCCTTGGTCATGTGATCTAATTCCTCAGCCAATGAATTGCCTTCTTGCAACATGTGCCTGCCTTCTTTAACAGCTTGAGCCAATAACTGTGCATTTAGTTCTTCATTTTCTTCTGCAAGGTGCTTGTTTGCCTGTAATTAAATTTATCAAATTATCAATTTAGAACAGATTTTTTTAAGTCTTGATTGATTTTTGTTGATGATGTTATTCATTTTCATAGTTTTTTTTTCTCACATGCCAACTGTCGCCAATCTAGTTTTCAAGAGGAGTAATGCATTTCTTTTAAACAATATTAAATCCATGTTAGTTTTGCTATACACAGCAAAGAGATGAGTCTAGATACAATCAATGACAATGTATATGCAATTACCATGCTAAAATAATCAGCTGCCATCAATAAAAAACTTGTAACAATTTGAATTACATGTCTTGATATTTTAATGTACAACTAATGCACATTTGATAGCTATACAAATAATGTAATGGTATAGATGTTTTCATAGTTGTTTTTTTAGTTCAGTGACTGATATAAAATTCAATGACTGATAAAAAAAATGCTATAAACTGAAACATATTTTTTATGAATAAAGGGAGGTACTAATAAAAAAAGTCTTCATTGTCAATCTTAGAAAGGTTTGTATATTTTGGTTTCATGCAAATGAAACAACATGATTAATTTAAGTGCTTTGCATATTTTTACGGTTATATCAATAACATTTTTTTCCAAAAAAGAAACGCACCCTATAACCTACAACATCCCCCCCAAAATACACCTCCCTTCACAAACAAGAAGTGTAAGTCATGTTAAATCACCCTTTCAAAAATCCATGCAGTAAGTAATTAATCTATAAGAAACCTTATCTTGTAAGGATAGATTTGTGCAAATAAATCATTAGATCTTTAGTGATTTACTTTCCTAATACTAGAAAGAATTTGGAATAAACCTCAAATGAGCCGCGTCACAACAAAACCAACATAGTGCGTTTGTGACCAGCATGGATCCAGACCAGCCTGCGCATCCGCGCATTCTGATCAGGATCCATGCTGTTCGCTTACAAAGCCTATTACAAGTAGAGAAACTGATAGCGAACAGCATGGATCCTTATCAGGCTGCGCGGATGCACAGGCTGGTCTGGATCCATGCTGGTGGCAAACCCATTATGTTGGTTTTTTAGTGATGCGGCTCATATTATATCTGGCACCAGTGGACCTCTATGTAGAGCAACAGAAACTTTAAAAGCTAACTTAAAATAGGTTTTGCTCATATCAAAGATTTCAACATAAAAAGCAAGTAAAAATTTGATTCCTTCACAATTTTATATCATCATTTGACAGATATACAATCCTTTGACTCGCCAAATTCATATCAATTATTTCAATATTATATTTTGTGTTATATTTTTCCATGCCCCATGGAAATGCTTGCATATTATTTTGACCTCCTGACATGTCAAAAATATGGAAATACAAAAAGAGAACTTGATCATAAATCATTATGTAAGTACTACCCTATGAAATCTACTAATACGAGGGTTGTCCCAATATTCTGTGACAAGATTTATTAAAAGCTAAATAAAACAGGTACGAATTTGATATTTTAATATGTTATAAACCCATATAATTAAAACATTTTCACAAATTTTCATAGATAAATATCAACAAACAACAAAAATATGCCATAAACACCATGGCAACTAACTGAATCGCGGCGCACGTCCAACGTCAAAGACGGCGTTAAATCTATATAAGGCGCCTTTCTCAAATACTCACAATGGCTTTCAACGCAATAATGGTACCCATAAATTGTCAATTTCTGACTTAAATCATGTGGTTGTTAATGTCTGTTGAATGTTTGGATGGCATACATAATTTGTTGCTATACGCGAACTTCCGGTCTCGTTACTCCTGTTTTTAGCTGTAGGAAATAGGCGACTAAGATCGGTCTTCCTATCCGTGTTTTCCTTATTTTCGCTTTTTGTAGCGCAAAACTCTGGTTCCGTTCATGCCTTTTGTACAGAAATGCTCAGAATATGTTGCTAAACTGTTATATTTGGTATATTTGTTGAAAATAGTTACATGTGTCATCTCGAAATAGTCATGAAACCTGAGTGACATGTTCACTGCGCCGCAAATTCTTCGAACGTCGCCATTTTAACTTTCCTATTTTATATGAGATATTTTCATTTATTCGTATCTTTTTCGTTTTTTTTAGTTATTTAACTAAAATTTTCAGAGATGATTTAAACATAGCAGCAGAGGAAGTCAACATGTCATTGTGCAGACACATCATCAGATATTTGAAATATACGTAATTTATTTCAGCCTATTCATAACAAAATGTAAATTATTCGACGTGCGCCGGCAACTCAAACCAATGTCGTTAATACTGAAAATTTCTAAGTAACTAGGGTAAATTTTTTGTAAATGATTTGTTGTAATGTTAAATAATAAACTTAACGGTTATATGTGTGAATTATTTTCTATTGGCGTTAAAAATGAACCGGCTATAAAATTTGTCACGGACTTTTGGGACAACCCTCGTACTGCAATACTTGGAGCATATTAATTAACTGTTACATATTGCAACATAATTATGGTTTTGTATTTTGTTCCCTTTAAGTATTTTTCTATTGCCAGGTAACAAAGATACAGCCTCAAATTCTCACTGACCCTTAGCCCCCACAAGTTTCATTCAGTCACTGTAAATTCATTTTCATGTGACAATTTTTTTCCTATTTCCAAATGCAGAAACTTTATAACATTTTCACACCAAACTTATTGTGAAATACTACATTTAAGGTAACTAGGTTGTGCTAGTTACTGATCCATAACGATAAATAACTCTCAGGTATTTCAAAACCACAAAGGTAAATATAAAATGTGCCATATGTAGATAAAGTTATGACTATAAATTTTTTTTAAATGCACTTATTTTATTTCCTTTTTTTACAAAATCCTGTATGACTTTGTGAACTGGAATCACATTGTCAAGCTTAATTTAATAAAAAGTTTATGCAAATATATTTTCATAGTCAATGTTTACATATAAAGAATGTTTTTACCATATGCTAAGTTTGTTTGTTTTGGGTTTTACGTCACATCAACACAGTATAGGTCATATCGCGACGTTCTAGCTTTACTGGTGGAGGAAGACCTCAGGTGCCCTTCCGTGCATTATTTCAGGCACGAGCCGGCACCAGAGTAGAACCACCGACGTTCCGTAAGCTAGCTGGATAGCTTCCTCACATGAAAGAATCCAAAGTCCCTGTTGGGATTCGAACCCACAGCGGTGAGGGGCACCATATGCTAAGTGACTGATGTTTTAGTTCAGATATAAATCAAAGAATAAGCTAGAACTGTTGGCAAGAATAAACATTAAAACCTACCAATTCTTTAGTTACACTAAAAATATATCTTATTCTTTTACACTGAAGCCTAATATTATAAGGGGCCCTAACTCTTCTATTTGCACCAGTCCCATGTGACTTTTAGCATAGTTAATATGTAAAGCACTATTCTAATAAAATAAGGTTGGGCTGACCAATTTTATACACTGTACAGTCATAGATACACATAATTATCATATAAGCCATGAAAAACATAAAAACAATCACAGTTTGCAGAAACAGACCAAGGATGGCAAATGGCCATTTTTCATGCAATTGATTTGTTCTCTTTTTGTATTTTCTGATCGTAAGATCAGTAAATACATAGCTAACATCCACGGTCTAACACAAAATTTCCTAACAGTCCTAACAACGCAAAGTAGTTCTCACTCAAAACTGCTTAAAAACCAGCAATTTAAAAGAAAGAATAATTTTTAATGTAGGCATTTAACGAATTACAGTGCATTAAAAGTTTAGATTAGTCAATAGAAATATGAGGTAACAATCACAAATTTCGCGGATGAATATCTTTTTTACCCAATGAAAAATGTTCGGCTATTTCCGTAAAGCTTCGGATTATCATGAATATCATTTTAATCAATGAAAATGCTATTTTTAGCTATGCAAATTACCGAATACTCCAGAGCGTAGTACACAAATAAATCTGACTGTCGAGTAGTGGAATATATACATGTCGGACTGTTTTCGATAAATTATTTTCATCAGTGTTAAACAACACGTTTATCGTGAACAAAATACCTCAAAATTAATAAGGATTACAAACACGAAATGGAAATTCTCAATTTAGAATTACATAATGTATTCGTTTTTATTCAAGGTTCATATGTATAACTTCGCCGTGGTGCAGAGGTAAGCGGTCTCGTTGAGGGTGTGAGAGGCCTATGGTTCAAATCCTAGTCGAGGCAATTCTATTTTTTTTTCATGCAAAATTCCATATGTAAATCTCAAACTGTTATAGAAGAAAATCAAAACGCTGTCGCTGCGTAAGATGAATTATAGTATATAAAAATAAACTTATACAGGAAAGTACATACAGATAGTCAGTATGATTTAGATTGCAAAGATCAGAAAATACCATAGAGCTGCAGCCCTTTGATTTCATTTTGGCACTATTTTGCTATTTTACACTATTATGAAATTTAATGCATATTTGAAGCCTTATCGATTACAATATTTTCAAACCAAATTAAGTTCATTATATAATGTACAAACTTATATAATGTAAGTATGCAATTTTTTTTTAACAAATACAATGTGGGATCAGTGGGCTATAACAAATCCTCAAGTTTAATATTTTCATAGCATTATTTTGTTAACACTGATTTTAAACACATTTTTAGTTAATTATCTTGTTGGCCGACTCAAAATTTAAAGTAGAAATAGCCAATTGCCATACAGGTCTATTAACTTCATGCAATAGAGATGTATCTGTATGAATGAATCTATACAAGTATTAAAGCATGACCACTGTAACACAGTTTAGCGGTTAACCCTGCAGTTCTAGTAACAAACCACCTGTATATAGTAAGGCCAGTCTGCATTTTATTCTCAATGCAGTGGAACTAGAAATGAACTTGTCCAAGTTAGAAGAGAGAAAATTCCATTTATAAAATTCAGAAGAGGCAGGGTTAACTTTATAATTTGCTACAGCATTTTGACAGTCCTTTCATGAAAATGATTACATGTATTTAACTAGCATAGCAAAATAAAAATAAAGAAATGTCTCAAGCAAAGTGTACATAAAAAGCAGGACAAAAACAGCTGCAAACTCCAACCAACAAAAAATTAAGAAAATGCAAACAAACAAACAAGTTAATAAACTTTGGGTATTATGTTAGAAAATACATAAGGAATATTCTGTTTCTTTGTTCTGTCTCTTTTTTAATACATTAACAAGTTCTAAACACATTTTTAAATTATAGTCATCTCTATACAACAATGTAATATTATCTAAATGTGCATTTTGAAAGCATTTTATCCCAATTTTTTACTTTTTACAACTACTATCACAGACTTGATTTCCAAACTCAGTATTAAATCTTTTTCGATGAATAAAGGGGAGTAACTCCTGCTTCCCAAAAAGCCATTAACGGTATTATACAGGAAAAAATAAAGGGGTTTTTTGTTTAAATTATAAATTAAAATCATGTTACTAAGTAGTTTTTTTCTGTTTTTGAAAAATAATTCTTAAACAAAAGAAATTTAAAAATTTTAAGTTTAGAGTTTTCAAATATGCCCAAATATCTTTAGAAAATGAAACTTGACTGATCCTGGAAGTTTTAATAAATCAGTAACATAAATATGTTTAAAATGTGTGGAAAATTTTTCGGGCCCCAAAAGTAGTGCGGGGGCAGTTCTAAATATGCCATAAACCCATTCAAAAAAAAACCCCCAAATTGCAAAAAAGTGTTACTATTTTTCTTTTTATATTTCCCTTATTGTAACCTATTAAGACATGAGGTGTATGCATTTTTAAAAGGTAAAAACAATGGATAAAGAAAGTGCTCTTCAAAATCCAAAATAGAAAAAAAGCAAACAATCAAACAAATGAAAAAGAAATGTGATATTCCACAAGAAGAAATGAAAACAAAATAAGCTCCATGCAAATTGAAGACAACAATGATTGTATTGATGAGATACCCACCTGTGCTGCGTCCCTCCATTCTAACCATAACGTCTGTTAGTGCATGAAATAAATATTAGGACGGTGATAACTCACTGGTCAAGATATTGTACTTTAGACATACATGCAGCTCATGTTCGGCCATAGAAAAAAGTATATGTTTTTGCTTAGATATTTAATATAATTGATTATAATTTAATGTTGTTTTTCATATATATCATGCCCCTCCCAAATATATAATGAAATTCACAAAAAGCATTTTATTTGTAAAATAAATAAAGAAAAGAAAAATTTGCCTTTGTATAAAATATACACCGCTTGCCACTCGGAGAAGGGTATATAACATTTTCAAATATAACAAATTGTTCTTTTTTAAAACTTTTCTGACAAATGAAAACTGAATAGTTTAAGCAAAAGCACAACATATTTTCTATCAGTCATGAGTTGCATGCACTTCTAAGGTACAATATGTTTAACCATGTGATGATAATCACATAGTGGTCAATTTAAAACAAACAAACAAGCTTTGTGAGAAAGAAAAAAATAGAGTCTAGAATCTGAAAGCCATTTTACTGACACTATTAATGTTAGATAATCATTATTGAAGAAAAAAACAAACATTTGGAAAAAAGAAGAAGCTTTCCAAACAAATCATAGCCATTCTGTTTTAGCAGCAAATTAAATCAAAATAGAGCACACTGTGAAGAAGCCTCTTTAGACTTGTTTGGCAATTGGCAATTAGCACTTTCCATCTATAATATCAGTGACAATTATTTTGCAGTATCCACCTTTTTGTAATAAAATGGTCAATAAGTTGAGCGACATAATGTGTTCAGTTGGAAGGCATACAAAGTTATACCATAATACTATTACCTTTTAACATGACACAACTTTATAAATTGTGTTCACTTACGAGCATTATGTAATAGTAAAACAAAATGCATAGTATCTGTATAAAGCAAAATGGTGTAATTCAAGACAAAAGCAATGTTAAATCCTTTTATTCATTAACCTTTTAAATCTGCTAGAACTGAAAGAGATCAGCCTTTGCTGACCAGTAAAGAGCCAGGCCAGCCTGTACGTCAGTGCATTCTGACCATGAGGCTCTATACTATTGGTAGCTAAAATTTTTGTATTTTGAAATTGAAAGCCATTTAAAAACATATTATGATTCAACACAGGATAAGGCCACAACATAAATTCAGCAAGGCTAATGTTACCTGATGTATCTTTTGGATGGGGGACCGCGCCGAAAAAGTGCTCACTTTTTTAAGCAACATTTCTCAAACGAAAACATGTGTTTGGGGCCAAAATAGGACATTTTTTCACTATTTGAGGCCTGAAAGAGGGGGAGGGGGGGTCGAGAGTGCGTTGTTTCACATATATATGAGGTAAATGGTTAAAGTAAAAGTTTACGGACAGACGCCCATAAAAGCTCACCATGGTCACCAGGTGAGCTAAAAAGTATTATCACCAGGTGAGCTAAAAAGTATTATTTTTTTTGTAAAGTATTACAAAAATGGTACAGGAATGCCATTATGGATCTTTAAAGTTTAAGAACATGTTGTTAAGGTATACTTCAAAAAAAAATTAAATATTCAAAAGTTACAGAAACTCAAGAAAAGGCACAATTTTGAAGAATCACATTTCATTTCTTTCTGAATAGCATTTTTATTATAACATTAAATTAAATCAAAATGTTACTCAATTCATGAAGATATACATAGCACAATGAAGGCTTTAAGTGTCATATCACACTTTGTCAGCAGATTCAAATATCAGCATTATATATTCATTAAATCTTTTTTTGACGGCTATATATTTATAACTAGATCTATTTAAAGTTTGTTAAAATATAATATCATCATTATAACCTCTATGCCACAGCCTTTCAACCGTACAGATCCCAACCTGTTACCGATGAAAAGATATATCAATATTGTACTAGTTTTTAAACTCCTTAATATACCACTGAAATGGTACAATTTGTGAAAATGTAAAAAAATACTGAAATAATGAAATAAGAAACCAACTAATGATTGGGAGGCAATGCTTCAGATATATAATACAATATGTAATGGTTTAGTGCTATACAGATTTATCTACTTCTGTAATGCATTATTACATAGGTTTTTTCTGTTCTGCAACCAGTCCACAAAAATTATGTTAACACATAACCCTGATTAAATATCAATTTAATGATTATAATTACTTTTTTTTCCAGGTGAGCTTAAATAGGTCAAAGTGTAGGTGGGAGAAGACTTGATGACATACTGGTTATTAAATTAAACAATATTTATCTAAGCTAATTGTGGAGAAAGATAGCAGCTTATCTGAACCAGTCATTGTCTGCACTTGCTACAACTACATGTGAGGAAACATGCTCAATGTAACCCAAGTAACCGGCTTGAACTTACTACCTTAATTTTGAAAGGCAGACACCTTAACCCATATGCCATAGCTCCTCTTATAAGGTTTACTATTCTCTGAATGGTTTCATAGATAATGACTCATATTTGCCACCAGTATTAAAAGCCAAGCCAGCCTTCTCATCTTGTTTTTATTATAACAATGTCTGAATTTACTTTTTTAAAGTCACCAAGCAATCATCTCTTAACCAAAACTTCATGTGTCCTGTGGTGTTCATAAAAACATGTTTTACTGTAAATTGTAAGCAAGTAAAATATGTCTCCTTTACGGATTTTACTTTTTATCTATTGTGAGGCTAGTATACTGACCTCCTTTAATTTAGCTATCACCTCTCAATCAAAACTTTATGTGTCCAGTGGGGTTCGTAAAAAACATGTTTTACTGTAAATTATAAAAATATTCTATCTCTAAGCAAGTAAAATATGTCACCTGTACCATTTTTACTTTCAATCTATTGCTAGGCTAGTATACTGACCTCCTTTAATTTGGCGAGCTCCGCGTTGAACGAAAACCCGTTGGAATCTGAGAGACTGGGCGTCCTGGGTATATGAGAATGCTTATGTTCACAGTCTATCTTAAACTTACGGAGGTCTTCTAACTCCTTCTGTAACTCATCTAACAACTGAAATAATAAGAAATGACATGAAATATGGAGAATATTGTGAAATAAAGCAAATCATTTAAAATATAAGGAAAAATCTAAAATACATTGGATATATTTTGACTTTTTTGTTAATATAGATAATTGAATAATTTAAAATAGTACAGGATATGATCAACTCAGAATGTCTGGCATTGAGTGAGAACTTTATCATCCAACTAATGACAATCCCTGCTGGGTTTGGTTTTTACCAATGCAGGGGAGTTAATAATTCAAGGATGAAGGCAACGTTTTATGCCTACCTAGTGCATAAGTACTTGAGAAGTTCATCATCAAATGTCTTACTAAAAATTCAATTATCTTAAAACATATAACGTCCAATTTAAGTAAAACTTTTAAGACAAGAGGGCCATGATGGCCCTGAGGTCGCTCACCTGTATATAGGCCCCCCCCCAATGTTGCAGGGCCAATTTAACCCAAGGGCTTTTATTTGCACAAACTTGGTAGACACCCATAAGAAGATGTTTCATGCTAAACATCTAAGCTCTAGCTCATTGGGCTTTAAAAGAAGATTTTTTTGAAGTTTTTAATATACACATATAGTTAAAAACAATGACACCCCTGGGGCCGGGCCAGTTTTGACCCCAGGGCTTTTATTTGAACAAACTTTGTAGACATTTACTAGAAGATGTTTCATGCTTAATATCTAAACTCTAGCTATTTGAGTTTTTTCAAAGAAGATTTTAAGTTTTTGCTATACACATATAAAGAAAATCAATGCCCCCGGGGCGGGGCCAATTTTGACCCCAGGTCTTTTATTTAAACAAACTTTGTAGACACTCACTAAAAGATGTTTCATGCTTAATATCTTAACTCTAGCTATTTGGGTTTTTTCAAAGAAGATTTTTTAAGTTTTTGCTATACACATATAAGGAAAATCAATGACTCCCGGGGCGGTGCCAATTTTGACCCCAGGGCTTTTATTTGAACAACTTGGTAGACACCTATTAGAACATGTTTGATGCTAAATATCTTAGCCATAGCTCTTTGAGTTCTTTAAAAGAAGATTTTTTAAGTTTTTATTATATGCATATAGGGAAAATCAATGACCCCCGGGGCGGGGCCAATTTTGACCCCAGGGCTTTTATTTGAACAAACTTGGTAGACACTTATTAGAACATGTTTCATGCTAAATATCTTAGCTCTAACTCTTTGAGTTCTTTAAAAGAAGATTTTTAAGTTTTTACTATATGCATAAAGGGAAAATCAATAACCCCCCGGGGCGGGGCCAATTTTGACCCCAGTGTTTTTATTTGAACAAACTTGGTAGACACCTATTAGAACATGTTTCATGCTAAATATCTTAGCTCTAGCTCTTTGGGTTCTTTAAAAGAAGATTTTTTAAGTTTTTACTATATGCATATAGGGAAAATCAATGACCCCCCGGGGCGGGGCCAATTTTGACCCCAGGGCTTTTATTTGAACAAACTTGGTAGACACTCACTAGAAGATACTTCATGCCAAATATCTAAGCTCTAGCTCTTATGGTTTTTTAAAAGAAGATATTTAAAGTTTTTTCTTTCGGTTGCCATGGCAACCAGAGTTCTGCATGGAATTAAATTCTTTGAACAATTTTTAAAGGTGACCACCAAAGGAACATTCCTGTGAAGTTTGGATGAAATTGGCTTAGTGGTTTATGAGGAGATGTCATTTAAAGAAAAAGTTTACGGACGACGGACGGACGGACGATGGACGGACGGACGCCGGACGAAAAGCGATCACAAAAGCTCACCCTGTCACTTTGTGACAGGTGAGCTAAAAAAGTAAAAAACCTTTCAAATTAAAATTGCACGTTTTTCTACAAGACATGTCACAATTTCAGAGTATTTAACATTAAAATAAAAAAATTTCATTAATAAAAACTTTACAGGCACTTCTATTCTACCTTATTCATGTGAGACTCTACTCACATAAAAAAAGTTTTTCAACTTCATGAATCTAGGAATGTCAGATTTCATCATTTTGCAAAACAAGATATTTATCTGAACTGCAATTTTCCCATGCACAGTAAACTGTAAACAGTATAAACATCATTCTTAAATGTACCATCATCGCCTTAATACGAGAACACTGTATCCCCACCTAAACTTACAAACAGATACAAGTGTACCGTGTCACGACAATATTATTGCGAAGGTTAGAAGAGATCATCTAAATTTTGCAATTATGTTTACAAATTGCATGTGAGACTAATTTATGCAAATGTTCATGCATTTTATTACAAAGATTAAAGCCTTCAAAAAGCAACTTGTATCAGCTCATGACGAGAACTTAAAATATTTAATTATCCATTGCAATGTTTATTCGAAATGAGAAATAAATATTTTAACCATAATAAATACATGTAATACTGCCTATCAATATTTGATTTGCATTCATCAAAAGAGTATTTGAAATTTATACAAAAACCGAAAATACAAAAAATTAAATTATAAAATACAAGTTTAAAATGATACAGTAAAAAGCTCTGAGCATCTATATATTTTAATACTAGCAGTTTAGATTTTGACAATTTTAAAGTAAATAGTCAATCAGATAGTAATACTAATATTGTAAACAGTTCAATTCTAACATACAGGAATTCATTCAAAGCAATTAAACCAGACAACAGAAACCCGAAACTCCCACCATTATTAACTTAATATCAAAGGGACACAACTCTAAAATTCATATCTACAAAGGGTAACTACTATTTAAAGATATAATCTTATAATTATAAAGGGGAACAACTTGAAGCAATTTTTTCTCTCAGAATTTTGAGTTTCCAAAATAAGCACTATATACAGCTATTAAGGCATTATATGCCAATATAAAGAAGCTATGATTTCAGAACATCCACTTCTAATATCATTCAAGTATCTTTTCTATTTCAAAGTGCAAGAAATTGATGAAGGAACATCAAGAAAGATTAGACCATCTAACTACCATTATCTTTAAAACTATATCTAAAAGCTCTTTGTACTATATCTTATTTCCATGCTACATTTTTGTATTTAGTTTCATCTAGTATTTCTTCAATTTTTCCAATCACTAGTCTCTTTGCAAATTGGTCCACAAACTTTGAGGACTTATTATTGGACTTATATTTGGTAACATTTAAATGATGTGCATTTTTGAAGAAAAATATATAATAATTATAGGGCTCTAAAATTGTGACTTTTTTTATGAAGTTTTAAAAATATTTATCCCCTTAGACATGAAGAAAAATAACAACAGAATATATGATGTTTGACAAAGAAGACAGAGAAAAAAGGTTCAGGCATTGCAAAATGTATGTTCACATAAGAATTCAATACTGAATTGTGTGTAACTGTAAAAATGTCCATCAATATATAATATGGTTCACACAAAAAAAAATCTAGTCCCTTCATGCCATGCAAATTCACTCCTTTTAAAACTTTGGATGATGTAGAAGATCAGATTTAGGTAACACATATTCAGCGACATTATGCAAATCATTGCTTTCTATTTACTTACATTTTTTTATATTACATTTGAGCACAAATCATTTTATTATATTGAAATTGGCTATATCTGATCACGTTTCAATGTCAAGTTTGCTCATTAACATTCAAATACAGTACCCTCTAGTTTCCAAATGGCATAAAAAATACAAGAACAAATATGAGCCGTGTCACGACAAAACCAACATAATGGGTTTGCAACCAGCATGGATCCAGACCAGCCTGCGCATCCGTGTAGTCTGATCAGGATCCATGCTGTTCCCTTACAAAACCTATAACAAGTAGAGAAACTGATAGCGAACAGCATGGATCCTGATCAGACTACGCGGATGCACAGGCTGGTCTGGATCCATGCTGGACGCAAACCCATTATGTTGATTTTGTCGTGACGCGGCTCAATTATTTGCACTCTATATAAATGCATGATGGGGATGAATAAGGAAGACTAAAATAACCAATGAACTGCTGGAAACAAGTTTGTGTGAAGTATGACATACCCATATTGCTATAAAAGTGTGAAATTTAGTATTTCCATATCTCCAAATATCTTTAGAAATTTACAAGAGACTTTTCTATTAAAAGCAGTGCACTTTATTTGAATGACAGAAAATCAGGCAAAAAAGCGATACATTAACAAAATGATATTTGTGAAAGATGTATATGATAATTGTAATATTTACAAAGTGGGATAAAAGTACAACATCTATGTAATATATTCAACAAAAGCCCCCACACGCCACTGTTTTGTCAATCTTATGACCCCAGGTCAAATATTTTTTGGACTACATGTGCCACCGGTTGAAAACTTAAAATCAACAAAGGGCCATAATTCTGTTAAATTTGGTCGCAGCAAAAATTCCTTCCTTTACTTCCATCTACACATTAACGTTGTTCATCCCTGGAAGTTTAAGCAAGATCTGCCATCCGGTTTAAGAGGAGTTGCGTTCACAAAATTTCTACATAGTATATAGTGAAAAAATCAACAAAGGGCCATAATTCTGTTAAATTTGGTCGCAGCAAAAATTCCTTCCTTTACTACCATCTACACATTAAGGTTGTTCATCCCTGAAAGTTTAAGCAAAATCTGCCATCCGGTTTAAGAGGAGTTGCGTTCACAAGATTTCGGGACAAGATTTCTGACAAGTGCAACGCTATATGCTCCCACTTTGTGGGGGCATAAAAACTAAAGGTTAAGGGCTTCTAACTTACTGTTGAAGGATTAAGGGCCTCAGACATACTGCTCCAGGGTTAAGGGCCTCAAGTCAATTGTTGAATGGTTAAGGGCCTAAAAACTTGTGTTCAAGGGTTAAGGGTCTCAAACCCGATGTTGAATGGATAAGGGCCTCAAACCCACTATTGAATGGTTAAGGGGCCCAAACCTAGTGTTCCAGGGTTAAGGGTCTCAAACCCACTGTTGAAGGGTGGAGGGCCTCAAGCCAGCTGTTGAATGGTTAAGGCCCTCAAACCCACTGTTGAAGAGAACATGGTCTCAAACCTGTAACAGTGGGTTTGAGGCCTTTAGCCCTGGAACAGTGGCTATGAGGTCCTCAACCATGGAATAATGGGTTTGAGGCCCTTAGCCAGGGAACAATGGGTATGAGGCCCTCTTCCCTCAAACATAGGGCATGAGGCCCTCGACCCTTGAATACTAGGTTTTAGAATTAATTAAGCAACAGCTCTGTTTTCTCAAAAAAAAGCAGACTAAAAACTTATTGATTCAGTGATAGATGAATTATAAAAAAAAATCTTAAAACATTCATCAATAACTATACATAAAATCATCTAGAAGAGAAACCAAAAACTATGTAAAATGTGATAACTAGTTGTAAAAGCCATTCCATATAAGTTGTGAACAATTGAAATTATAAAAGATAACAAAACACAGCTTAATTATATAAGAAAAACTGAGAACAAAAGAAACTAAGTATTTCAGAAAAAAGCCACTATCTGATAGATTCACAAACAAGTACCTTTCCCGATGTTTTCTGGTGATAAAAAACATAAAACAAACATTCATGACAAAAGCAGGCAAAACAAAGTAAGGGTGAATGATTTTGTTTTCAAACTAACATCTAGCAAAATTGACAACATAAATAAAACAGGATATTATATAAAGCATTGGTCTGAATTGTTGAATTGTAGTGGAACATGTAACTGTACTGTATGCCAATATCACTTGTATATAACATGGTCGGCCTGTATGATTCAGCGCAATTTGGCCATATTCTAAACTGTTGACTGCTTAGTTACTAATCCTTTACCTGCTGGAACCAAAAGTGATTTGTGTTTGCCAACAGTATAGTGCCAGCCAAATCTGCACAATGGTGCAGTCTGACCTTGCTCTGCACTGTAAGTTGCTCAATTTTTGTATCTTCATATTGAAACCCTTCAAAAGAATTTGGACTGTTCCAAATTCAAAGCAAGGCAAATTCATTACACAGGTTCAGCAGATAGAGAGCGAAAGTACATATTCAACCATACTGTTTCAGATTTACATTTTAAGCTGGGTGAGTGATAAATTAGTTCAAGTTATAAACATGTGGAAAAAATTCCTTAAAATTATTCATTTTAAATAAAACATTCAATTGAAGTATTCATAACTAGTGAAATGATGATATATTTACCATAAATGCACTTAACCTGCTGAAACTGAAAGTGATTAGCATTTTCAACCAGTATAGAGCCAGGCCAGCCTGCACAAGCTGACCAGGCTCTATATACTTGTTGGCCGACCATCTTTGTGAATTTTTCTATACTGGTTGCAAAAACTAATCATTTCCAATTTCAGCGGAGAAAAGGTTAAAATAAACCATACAAAGATAAGAATTCTTGCAATTATGTTTCTCTGTGTATTAAGATATTGCATCAGCTTGAGAATCCTGGGCATTTGGTGTCAAAGTATAACTATTACAGGTACAAAATACCAAATTAGCAAGGAAAATTTTTGAAAGCAACACATGCAAAGATATATAAAAAATCAAAATTGCCCGAAATACTCACATTTCCTGTAATTTCTTGTTCTCTGTCAAATTTTGACATTACTTCGTTGTATTCTGCCGAAACTTTATTAAAATCTTCCTCCATTGCTGCTAATCTATCGGATACTTCCATTTTATCCTGAAATACGTAAACATCATCTTCATGGCCAATGAATATTTGAAGAAATAGCATTGTTTTATACAACTGTCAATGTAACTATAATCAAGATTGTAAGTAAACATGATTGTGGTACATATAATGTGAATATACATAGAACAGCACTGTAGCCTTCAGTTGTACTATTAATTACTAATTAATTATTTTTTTCATTTTTTGTTTTAGGTTCAACTCTTGATATTTAGAAGACAACTTATGAATCTAGTAGCTCTGGTTTTTGCACCAATTTGATCTTCGCAAGTAACCCGTAATCCTTTGTTTCTGGTCTTGAGTTACAGTCAGTCAAGGTCTTATAACAACTTTCATGCAGTTTTGGTAAAATAGTTCCTACAGACACTGTTAAAGTCACATTTAAAAATTTTCACACATTCTTGGCAGAGAAATTTCTCATGTTTAGAAGGACTTTCATCAATTATAAGACAATCTTAAACCTCTGATGTATTTTTGAGTGGCAACTAGAAATAGCTGACTACATAGAACTGAGTCTTACCATTCTTAACCTATCATTTTCATTCTTTAACCGTACAACATCTGTTTTGAGACGTTCATTTTCTGTTTCAAATGTTTGTAACCTCAATGTCAGGTAATCCATTTTCTCGTTCTCAATGCCATGTTTGTTCTGAAATAGTACAATAGTGTGATATAGTTACTTTCTACTGAATATACAGGTAAATATTTGGATATATTTTCAGAATCACGTAAAGCAAGTGTAGGAATAAACACCCAAAGAAAATATATAAATCATTTACATGTAATTTATAAAAACAATAATCTTTCCAGCAAAAAAAATCCACAAACCCCCTCTATGACCAATGTATTTTGATTATGGTAGAAGGGAGACAATCCTACAACCAAAATGCATTATTTGCAAGAGTTGTTTCCCTTTACTTTATAAGTTTTATAGATTATTAAACATTTGAATGAGTCTCAATTATTTCATTACAAACATAATGCTTTTTATTATGAAATATTGTTTTTTTCTAGGCAGTACACTTAAGTGAAATTAACATGTTTAACTATGCCATTATCAATATTTATAGTTACTAGTCATTATAAATATAGAACTTACCACCATCTCCTGATATTTTCTCTGTTCTTCTCTCACCCTATCATCTGACTTACACTCCATGTCCTTGAGCTGTTCCTCCATAGTGTGGATTCTGTAATTATATACCCGGCTATTATCATATACGTTCTCATATAATTATATATAAAATAATACATTATTTCACACAATTTCGGGCTACATAATACTGATATTCATTAAATGGATGTATGCATTACAGAATGTCTCGCCTTAACCTATAATTATATGTCTGATTTTGTATTTGAATATTTTTTTCTTCTTCTTTAAATGCACACCATAAAAACTTGATTTTAAAATTAACTATGACTTAACTTTTTGTTGATTTTTTTGTCACTAATAATCTTTCTCAGGGTTTGTAAAATACATGTATACATCTGTAATGCCAACGTTATTATATGACAATGGCTCAAATATTTTGGATTTCCCCCCTCATTTATTGCAGCACAGAAATGATTATCAGTAACAAATTATAATACCGTGTACTTTGATTTCATTAAGCAACATAAGAAAGATGCAATAGATGCCATTATCTTATCAATACAATTATCTGGTTCAAACAACTGTCTACAATATATGTTATTTTCTAAGCATCAAGATCAGATATTATGCTGAAGAATAATATAATTAATATGCATGTTTATTATAACATAAATTATATGATATTATGAAAGATTCTGTGGTATTAGCATTGTAGTATTAAACAGCATTCTATGAGAAATGGTAGCAGAATCTGATGAGCTTCACTTTAATTTCTTTATGTTGCCTACAGAAGGTTATGAAAACCCTTCTATAAATATTTCTATTGATACTTGTAAGCATAAAATATTGTCTGGTACCAAAATTTTTTTTGCATAGTTTGTCAAGTTTTCATTAAAATTCATACATCAGTCTGTAGCTAATTATAGTATAAACTAGAGCCACATATATAAAAGTACAAACTGAACTATTGTGCATTAACTTCCTCAATATTCAGGCTAAAATAGTGCACATCATGCAAACTGATACATATAACATAATGGCACACAATCTTTGCCCAAGTGTATGGCTTCGAAATAGAATAATCACAAGTTTTCATAATTTTTGGGGATGATTTTGGGGAATCTTACTTAACAAAGAAGCATCAGTGGCAGAGTGCTAATGTCTTCAAACCACTTGTTATATTCACCATTGTTGGTTTGAATCCCAACAGGGACTTTGAATCCTTTCATGAGACTTTGGGTGGTTAAATCACATCAGAGGCCATTACATTACTTCCTTGTTTACAAGTGGAGCACAAATGAGAATCAGAGAACAACCAACAACCTTTTACACACTAGCTAGATAGCTTTCTAAATTGTAAAGATACAAAGTCCCTGGAAGAATTCAAAACACCACATCAGTGAGTGGCAAGTGATTCCAAGATGGGGATCTCAACCACTAGGCTCCTGCTAGTAAGACTTTAGATTCAGTTTCTATATCAAAATAAGAATTTCAAAATGTTTACAGAAATGTGACAAACTGTAGATTAATGTGGCAAATATGTTTCTAAAGATGCTGAAAATATGAAAGAAATGACTATGTCTATATAAAAATACGGATCCACAGCAAATACACACCAAACACCAGTTACATAATGTTGATAGAGCTTTGTCCTGTACATAATAGTCAGGTATAGTAACTTTAATTACTTCAAGATTATAACATAAATTATATAATACAGTTAACCTTCGGCTAGTACATATACATGTAATAAATACATGTAATATGTAATATGCTTGTTTTCAGAAACAATACATTTATCAAACAGATATGGCAGATTAGAACAAACCTTGTATGAATATTCATCATTTAAGATAACAATATACTGTAACTTAATCAACAATAACAAAACTGAACCAAATATCAGACATAAGACACAATAGGCATTGTATCACATTGTATAATTATTTTCAAAGTTGATTATCTTCTTATCTGTATCTAATTGTTTTGATGAACTTTAAAGAAAGAAATTGATATCAAATCTTAATATAACAATAATATACATGTATGTGAAATTAAAAATACAATGCAAGTTAATGTACTTAAGTTGGCAAAGCTCTTTCAACAGAAAATAGTACAATACACAATATAAAGCCTGAAAGTAGATGGAGAAATAAAAAAACAAGATCAAGGATATTGTCAGGCAAATAAATGCTAAATGAAGAAATAAATCTTGATATAATTTACCATGACATGCCACATTCAGTCAATTATTTTCTTAAATTTTCAACATTATCAACAATGTATTTCTCTCAAGATAATAAAACATTAAACTACAAAATTGAGCTAGGCCATTTCCTTGGATTATGTTTTGAAAGTCATCATTTTAGACACTGGCTGTTGCTTATTAGGCTATAGCTTAGATTAGGATTTGGTGATGTGGCAAAGCAGTTTACATATCAGACTAGTAATTTAAGGACTGCTGGCCACATGGGTTCCTTCCACATCAGACTGATCAGCAACGCATTGTAACCTTCCAACTTTAGACTCATTGCTATGAACTGGTTAGTTCCGGGAACAGATTTAAAGCTGTGGCTATAAGGTTATAGCGTCCTACTAAATAGATATTAACAATAAATTCTTTAATACTATAAACTAACATAACTTTAATAATTAAAGAAAGTAAAACAATAATGAAATAATGATATCCATTTAAACTAATGATAAACGATAAAAGATAAAAGTATAGAAGAAGAAAACTACCACCATGTGCTATTATAATCACACCAAGCTTTGACACTTACCTGTCTACAACACTGTTATAATGGTCAAACAAATCAAAACATTATTATTATACATGTACACTTCTAAAATATCTTTTACTTTACCTCCATCTCGAAAAACAACAACAACATAATCAACATATGCTTGGACTTGAATATACCACTTGTTCAAGAAAAATAATTCACAGATGCAAGAGACTTGCAATATTTTCAAGGATAACAAAAAAAATCTAATCACTGGAGGCTATGAATCTATTTCATATGATTTCATATCTTTTCAATCCAGGAAGGAAATGATTCGAGATTATATGTTGTTTTTTTTTTTATTATAAAGTACGGTATTCATTTCTCTATCAGACATTTCCATTATCTTTGGAGAAAGTGGTAAATTACAAGTCACCTATCATACAAAATATGTTTTGCCAAGAAGACTTCCTTGATGAAAAATTCTAACTAAAGTTGTATAATTACAATTCATATGACATATGTATCTTTTAGATGTTTTGTAACAGTCTGTATAAAGGAAAAACCAAAAATATCTCTTAACTGCTAGAACCAAGTGATTTTCCTTTGACACCTGAGTATAGAGCCAGGTCAGCCTATACAGCCCTGCAGTCTGACCAGGCTCTATATTGTTGGCTAACTTTAAAATTTACATCTTGATATCCCCTAAATTGATAATGGACAATTCTAAAAATTGAAGCTGGACAAGTCCATTTCTGCAGATAAAGGGATATATCACACTCATCTAAGAACAAATTTCCCTACATTTCTCTTCCCTGACTGTCTTCCCGATTATCCGTTTAATGGTATTTCTCAGATTGGTTTTTTAATTTAAAATTACATTCCTTGTCAGAATATTAAATATATATAGAACTATAATACCTAAAACCATATTTATTACTCTTATGTCCCAAGACCAGTCTATATTTAGCTGCAATTTTGCAGTAATTTATCTCTAGTGTGGCATTTAACATAGCATCATGTGGTATTTCTGTCTGGTTTTAGGTGCATATGAGAATACTGTTTCATAATTTTTACAATAAATAATTTTCACGAATAAGACAACAATCAATAATTATATCTTATTTTAATCTTTACCCTGATAAATCTTGCAATGAACTTGGTCACACTTTTGATTTTAGAGCTGTTCATTAATAACTTTAAACAAAAATACCCAAATGCTATAAATAACCCATAACCTGCAGAACTTCTATTAATGGACCCTTCCAGCTACAATTTTTGGAACAATCCATTATTAGTTTGAGACACATGTATATCAAGATGAAAATTTTAAGTTGGTCAGCCATCAGTATAAAGCATGGTCAGACTGCATCCATGTACAGACTGGCCTAGTTAAGGGTTAGCCAAGTCTGGTCTGCAATCTGGTATGGTCTTCATTGAGACAAGTACTCCAAAATCAGAGGGTTTTGTAGATGAGTTTATTAAGCAGTTTACCAATAACAGAATTTTTCTTTTTTTTTTGGAAGAAAATTTAAAGACTAAGAAGTCTTCCCTTTAACAACAGGACAATGTAATAAAAATTCAGCAAAGATTCTTTCATATGACTGTGAAATACAGATTCCCTCATCTGTAACATGTATTTCTTTTAATTCTTTATTTCCAAACAATGCAGATGTCACAAAAAAAATCTTCTTTTTTTTATTAACTGAAAATGTTTACTTTTTTACAACAAACCTATAGGACTGCCTCCATAGAATAACAAAAAACAAACAAAATATCTTATTTTTTGGAATAGGGGAAACTGGGATGAGGGATAGATGATGATGTTTTTAGTAATAGATATATATGACTTTAGATATAAATATCTATCAATTTTGATGTTTTCTTTAAATACCATTATATTTTTATGTCATAAAAAAATTAAACCAAATATTGATAATATAAATAAGGAACTTGAAAAGAAATATAGGTTCTTTCACATGGACATAATTTAAACACTCTCAAAATATCAACACATATATATAACATAACCAACTCACTTCAGCTCAAACCAAAAATACTGCAAACAACTTTACATTAATTTAAATAACCTGAAACATTTTGCTTATATACTAATATTGCAAAATCTCCATACAACCTTTGTTATCTTCACAAAGTTTTAAAATCTACCCATTATGTTAAAACCTTCTTCTAATATTTTTGTCAATACAAAAAAGTTATATAAACTTCGGACAGAACCTCTTAATATTCCTTTTTTTATAAAGCACATAATAAAAAGACAATTTTTTGTTTCAGAAGCATTACCTTTTAATAAGAATACTGTTTTCATCTTTGTAGCGTATTTTTACCCCATCTTCTTTTGACCTATCATCATTTACTTTGACTAGTTGTTTTTCTAAGGATTTTATCTGTAAAATAACACTTTTTTATACAGTAAGGGAGTTAATTCTTGAACAGACAATTTACAAATTTAACAAAGTTGTATCCCTTTAATTAAACAACAGTTGCATATAAACAATACCTTACAGACATTTTCAATTTATTTTCAATGAACAAAATTAAATGCCATATGTGATGCTTTATCAGATATTAAGAAAAAAAAACAACAACATAAAATCACAGCTCAAATTATATTTTTCAAATCTGATTTAATCTTTACATAGCAAGAAAACAATGAATAACAAGACTATTCATAATGCTTCGAAACAAATACAAGAAGAATATCCATCATCAGTATTTTTCAAGATTGTTAAATTAGTTATTCACTTCATCTGAAATCTTGAAAAAATAATAATAATAAAGAAAGAATATGATAATATTTACCCTATCGGTGAGTTCTTGAAAGCTACCATCTATATCGTCATATATATCCTCATTTGCATTTGGACTTCTTAAACCTCTCGCTAATTGACTGAAATCATAATTGTACATCCATTGTTCAACCACGTTTATATGATAACTTAATTAGTGACATTTATATTAAAATGAAGTGCAGGGAATAAATTATAATAATATGATTATGTAATCAAATAAGACGGATTTTTGATTTTCTTGGCATTGTTAAAGAAGTCAAGAATACAGGAATAAGAGGAGGTGCTGGGGTTTGGGAGACAAATTTTTCATGAAGTTTCCATGCCCCTTTACAAAGGAGATGTGAAAATTAATGACCTCTAAAAGCTTTATTTAAGGAGCAAAGTGGCACCTATTATTGTTTAAACATGTATAATATTATACATCACTGATGGGAATGTTTCACCTTTGAAAATCAGTGGAACAAAATAAACAAGAGCTGTCGGTAGGACAGCAACGCTCGACTATTCTTAGTGCTTGATAGTAAAAAAAATGCTTGATACAGTTACCTCCTCCTGTTTACAGGTTGGGGTCATGATGGTGAACAAGTGTGCAAAGTTTTAAAGCCATATGTCAATGGACTTTGAAAATAATTGAACTATTACAAAATCTTTAACGTAAATTCTAAGTCGAAAAAGGGGCATTATTCTGTCAAAATGCTTGATAGAGTTACCTCCTCCTGTTTACAGGTTGGGGTCATGATGGTGAACAAGTGTGCAAAGTTTCAAAGCCATATGTCAATGGACTTTGAAAATATTTGAACTATTAACAAAAAACTTTAACATAAGTGGTTACGCGGACGCGGACGCGGACGCTCAGGTGACTGCAATAGGTCTACTTATTCTTATCGAAAAGTCGAGCTAAAAATTCTTGTGAGTTCATGCTCCTAATCTAGACCCACCCCCTAGAAGTTGGCCTACACATAATTTGAACCCAGCTTATTATGCCCTTGCTAGGTTAGCCTGCACAGACAAGCAAGCTGGCCTGGCATTAGCCTACATATTGAGCCCTGTTCAATAAAGAAGGTTAACAAAAGAAAGTAAGACCCCCTGAAAAAAATTCTATTACCCATATTGCTTTATTAGTCTTTATAGAATTAATAGAAGTACAAGCATGAGTGTTATGCTCAAAAGGTAAACCAACAAGATCATGTTATCTGACATGGCAATTACAACTATCCATATTGCCTTGAAATTTAATAGTATGCAAGTCATTTTAAATTTTCTCACACTGTTAATGTTGATTCTTTTTTTGGTTTGAAAAGATAACTCATTCATAAAATACATTAATGGGCAAGATAAATTTGAAAATTGTAAAGTTTAAATTTTGTGTTTTGGGTGTTTCCTGATTTAGATATACACATGAAAATCACTGTGTCACGAATATTAATTTGGAGGGACAGAAAAGTGTTAAATCATTATTCTGAATCAATACATCATAGTTATATTTTCATAACTGACCAGTTAAATCAACATAAAAAAGATAATTTGACATTTATTATAACAGGTTATAAATCTTCTACTCATTAACTCTTGTGACATTTATTGCATTTATTTGTGTTCTGACATTATTAGTTTTGACATTATTTATTTCCCTTGTAATTCTATAAAGACTAATATAGCAATAGGTAATAGCAGTAATTTTTTTCCAGGGACTCCAAGTTGTTTTGGTAACCATTTTCATTGAACATGGCTCAAAATCAAAATTAAATGTATTCAAATGTAAATAAAGGAATTCCCTTAAACATTTTAGCATCTATCATTATATATGAAAATCATGTTATCAAGGGATGAAAGCATTTCAATATCAAACTTTCAGCAGTGTCTATATCTGACCATTGTTTGACCTTGAATAAGTGTGAGCATGACCTTGAATACAAGTATAACCTTGACCTTGAATAAAAGTATAACCTTGAACTTGAATAAAAGGAATCCCCATACCTGTGCAAAATAGCATCTTATTACGGTTATCAATGGAACTAAAAGATACATGGAAACATTTCCAAGGCTAACTAATTTATGCAAGTACAGGTAAGGAAATTGAAATAACAAAGCCTTGTTGTTTTTACATTGAATTAAGTTTCCATGCAAAAGTGTTAAAGAACTGACATAAAATCACAGAAAAACTATTAAGCATAACCAGTAAACAAGTATTTTAGTGTCAGATTACAATTTTTAACTTAAGTAAATCCCCTAAACTAATTTACTTGAAGGAAGTCCTCTCTGCACTGTGGTTAAAGACCAACTTTGTTTACATTAAGCCACAAAATGTGCTTAATTGAAGGAAATTGTCCTTTGAAATTTGAACACTCTAAAGGAAGTTGTTGGGAGTGTATGAAAGACATAAATGTATTAACCCTTTACCTAGTGATTAGCCTTTGCCACCAGTGACAGAGCCCAGGAAAGCTATGTGCATGGTCAGGCTCTAGTATATGTAAGTGTGGGTAAACAATTTTTTGTATACTGTTAACCCTTAAACTTTTAATTGACTATTCCAAATTCAAAGCAGGGCAAGTTTATTACACAAATTCAGCAGGTTAAAGCCACTTCTACATTATTCACATGAAAAACTGTTTCTCATTTACACAGACTCATTACATAATATAAATGTAACAGACAAAGAAAAAACAAAATTTAATGAATAAACAACCTACCTAGCATATGCTGCAGACGATATTCTTCTGTTTGGTCTGAAATGATAGAATTAAAAATATTTCACTGCTTAACACCTTTTCATTGTCTGCAAGTGTGTGAGATAAATGCTGTAAGCAATTCTTATTTACTTAATCTTACTGCAACATGTATTATACTGCACTATGCAGCAACAATATATCGGACAAAATTTACAATTCAACCTGTTGCTTGAATAATAGAAGAAGTGTGGACTATATAATGTTTTATTTAAATATGGGTAAGGTGTAGCTTGTGGCTAGGGTGTTTGGCTCTCAACCCAGGGATCATGGGTTTGAGTCTGATTTGGGTCAAGACCATGTTTCCTTATGACATTAGCACTGTACAGCTTCCTCAAAATCAAGCTCTTATATGCATCTGAATAATCTGGAGTAATGAATAGGTGTCTTTACTGAGCTGACATTTATGAAATAAAAAAGGTCACAGATCAAATTGCACTCTAAACTGTTGTTTCACCCTAATTAAGTCTCAGTAAATTACTGTCCCTGCCCCGATAGAAATTCATTCTGATTGAAACCACTTCATTACTGCTGATTGTAAATCTATAGATGTCTCAATGAAAACAGACCATCATTTTTATATGCAACGATAAAAAAAACAAGACGCAGAATTCAATTGGGAGTTCGTATGCATGAGTTTTACCAATATATAAAACAACACCAAAAACACATCACTCCAAATCCATTAAGCTTTTTTTTTCATTATAAGGCCAGTAATGTACCATAACAGACAGACCAGAAAGTCATTCAGGAAAACTGTAGTTTGCCAATTTGGACTCTAACATTTCCCAAGAAAGTTTCTACAAAACATTTACTGAATAGTATGCCAAATCCAATTTGTGATCAACTTAAACAAGGCTAGAATTCAGTACAAAGACTAGAAATGTAATTTTCGCAGAAAACATCACTGAATTTACATAAAATTCCTATGAATGTTTAAGTGTGTTCTATTTAAAGTCTATACTTGTATAACAAAAAGTAACATGTGACTTACATGTGACTTAATTGTTCTGAGCAGAACATTCTCAAACATAATCATTGGCAAGTACAATTTGACAATGAAAACTCTGCAGGATTTCTTATTTTTTTAATCCCCAAAAACACACAGCGCAACAAAAAGAGCTAGTGTTTAAATTTTCTTTATATTAATATATCATTTTATTGATCAAAACTTTGTGACATAGTGACAGTGAGTGTAACTACTTGACCATATTACTACTTAGCCTCAACTAACAAAATATCTTACGTAATTCTTCAACCTACTGCTTGCACACATACCAAACATAAATTCCAAACATGTTATTTTGACTGATCATGAAAATGACAACATAGGAACAAATCCTTGGACATAAATACAAGGTAACAGGCATGAGAAAATATTTATGACACTTTAATGCCCTATTTTCCTTCTAAAGATGCATCAAACAGGTATAATTTAATTCATTATACACCCCTACAAAATTGCAGTAATAAATTTAAACATGGGAGTCAACGTTTTGTACCCGACTGAGTAATGGTATATCTTAATAGATTCTGTTATTGGAGATAGCATCATTCTATTCAGGTATATAATTTCGATGTATTAACACCCAGAAAAATGAGAATTTTGAACTTTTGTCAGTGATATCACAAAATCTACGTTTACTTGCTTCATCAACTTTAAACAAGAAATGAGAAAAATATAGAAAACAAATTTGTAAAACTGACGTCAAAAAAAGTATAAAAATAGAATTATTTTGAATGTCATGTTTATTAAATGGGGCAATTATATACATAATTTGTATAAACTATATATATACGAAGCTTTAATTATAAAACTGATTGGTATTCAATGACTGTAACGAAAAAAGTCATGATCTTTTTAAATGGCTTTGATGGTTTATCAATAAACTTACTGTTGACGCCGTCATATGACATTAACTGAACAATAAAAATCATTTAATGGTTTCATAACTTAAGTCATTCGATCATGTGTACCTATCTAATTAAAAGTCAAAATATGTTTATGTGTACTCAAACATTGCAAGGAAAAAACTTCTTTCTTTTCTTTTTTTAATTCATAATCTTATGAAGCAAATTATCAAATTCCAATCAGTCAGCAAGTACTCTAAATAAGGAACTTTGTTGAAGAGTGAATAACCTTGTGTAGATGAACCAGTGCAAGTGAACTATCTTAACTTTTCCGAATTTCCATTTTCAGCCAATTATAAAGTCCTTAGTTATAAACATGGACCAGAGACTATCAAAGTTACAGTCAAGTCATTACATGCCTAAATAAAGAGAAATTACCAGTTGCCATTTAATGCATATGTACTGATTATTGTTGATTTTAAGATACATATAAACAAGGGTATAACTAGACTTTCTCACGGCATTTTACATTGGTACATAAAGATACTGTTTGGCATTTTTAAACAATCTACAAATGGCTGTTTGAATTTACTCCCCACACTTGTCCTGCTTTGAATATTACTTGGATTAGTCTATTGTTAATCTAAGTAATGCCTAAAATAAGACACTTATTCTAAGCCACCAACATGTATAGTGTCAACAGTCTGCCTGGATGTACAGGTTACTGGCCTGGCACTATGATGTTGGCATTATGAGGAAGCCCTATTGTTGCCTCTAAGAATTCACGAAGAATTATAATTTAAAGAATTCACAAAGGTTTATTAGATGATATTAAATTGATATATCCTAAATTACAATTATATATTGCCAAACATGACCATAAACATTTAACAATTTATCAATTAATCACAATTCTTTCTATATACAAATGTATATGTATATGTATAAGCTTTATTATGTATCACTACTATTTTTGCTAACTCCACCTTTTAGTAATAGATATACCATTGCTGCGTTGACGATTTCTGGGTTTGCGTAAATTATACCATAATCACGTGACCTTTCTTATGCCTTAACCTCACGAGACGAAGTCGAGTGAGGTTGCATAGGAAAGGTCACGTGATTATGGTATAATTTACGCAAACCCAGAAATCGTCAACGCACCAATGGTGTATCTGTTTTAACCTATAGCTCCGCCCAGAAACACTTACTCCTTCGATCTTCAAAACTGAAAATTATACCATGGTCTGGGTATGGTATAATTTACGGTTATTGGAAATTTATAATACTTGGAAGAATTTTACATAAGAAGCGCTGAAGAGCTATAGGTTAATGATCTCTTAATAATGTACAAATAAAAATATCCTATTGCTTTCAATTTTCCTTTGATATTTTAGGTTAATTAACTGTACACAAGAAAAATTGATGCATGTTTTGATATATACAAAAGTCATTAAAATTGGTGAAAAAAACTAAACAAACATTGTGAATGATATATCAATGTTACATTAAGCTTAAGGTAACTTCAATTCAACTTATTACCGCTATCAGATTGCCTTTAATTAATGTTTACTGACTTTGTAGCCAAAGGGTAGACTTTTATACTTATATAAATGACATGTATATGAAGGTAGGTCGGCTTTTTTTTTAATGGACTACCTACCCAAGGGTATATTATTTACAGACATATTTGCATATGTATATATTCTGCATAAATAATGTATATTTGTGGACATAAATAATTTAACTACAAATATACAAGCAAAATAGAAATATTGGACCACATGTCAAAGGTTTTAATTTGTTCGAGCATGATATTTTTGATCCAGTTTAATGTATTTCTGACACTTGGTCATATGGTATCACCTGAATCGGAGAAAAGGTCCAGATGGCTGGCTCTACATTACTTCAGACAAGGGGAGCAATTTTAGTCTGGTAGCACAGCAGATTAACCATAACCCTCCTAAATATCTTAAAATGGCCCTGTCCGTTTTTCAATCTGGACAAAACCATTAATCATTTTTAAGCAAAATTTCAAAATATGTAATGAATGAATAGCAAACAACTGCAGACCATGATCAGATGGAGAAGGATGTGCCAGCTGATCTTGGTCTGCACTGGCTAAATTGGTAATTTCTCTATCAGTTAAGGCTTAAAATTCAAAACAATTCAGAACGGACTACATTGTGTTTTTCCATTAAATTAAAGGTAACCTTCAGAAAAGGATTCAATATTGCAGGACTTCATTAAAATCAATGTGACATTCTTATTGTGCTTCCAACCAATTTGTGAACATGTATTGCCTTTTTCCACCTAAAAGTGCGAGCCAAATTAGCTTTTAGAGGTCTTGAATCCTCAACTAGTTCTTCATCTCTGACTTATATTTTATGGTAATTTAAAGACCAATTTTTTTCTTGAATGAATACTGAAAACTTTAAACTACTAAACAAATTGAGTGTGCATTTTTTCTCTCATAAAAATCAAAAACAAACAAGAAACACGGTGCATTTAGATCTTACATCATTTCTTTATTCTTTTGCCTGTTTAAAATGAAGAAAGTGTGGATATTATAGTTATATACTGGCTCTGTGTATGGCGTACTTCCAACTTTGAATCTTTTTCATGTACTGTTCTGCTCTTTTCATTCATTATTATAATTCAATTATTTCTATGACCGTATTTGTATAAAACAACCCAACTACAATTTGTATGTTACAGTCAATTGGTTTTAGCATAGTCCTGTTAAAGAATAATTGAACTCTTACGATTACCATATACAGATTTATATCTTTTATCAATATTTTATCAGTCTAGCACCTTGTTAAAGCTATTTATAGCATGTTTTAGCCAATATTATCAAAGACTATTGGAGTTAATTAGTTCAAGGCAGAATGTAAAATTATTGATGGGGAAGGTACATAAAAATAAGGCTGAAAACTATACTCAACTCTGATACTATATGAAAATTCCTCGAGACTATCCTTTCTAAATTCCAATTATATTGATTAATATTATGAGTTTGTTGTCAATATACTATCCCTCAGTATCCCTCAGTAATGCTAATTATTATAATAATCTTTTAGCTGTTGTTTGGTTTTAGGTCACACCAACATTAATAGTGACTTTTCTGTAAAACCTTAGGTGCTCCTTCAAGCATTATTTCTGGCATTAATGGGCACCTGAGTAGAACAGCCAACATACCATAAGCTTCCTCACATAAAAGATTTTGAAGTCCCTGGCATGAGGGGCAAAAGGTATAATGTCAACAAACTTAACCACTCAGCCAAAGACACCCCCATTATAATAATATTATGTCTTGCTTGTTTTTTTCTCTCTTATGTTTTTGAAAGGTCATTCAGTAAATTGAAAGTAATTTTTTATTTCCTTCCAACCCAGCAACACACAGGCAATTTTACCATTACATATGGCAGTATCTTTGTAAATATTAACATTGATAAAATATATCTACAAAAATCTTAGTAGCCCTAATTAACAAAAATTTTATAAGTTTTCCTCTTACACTGATTTATTTCCTTATAATTTTTTTTATTTTTCCTTTAAATATCAAAATCTTGTTATTTCAAAATCTTGTTATTTTCTTTAATGTCTTCAAATTACCTTAATTACATACATTTATCAAAAATTCGATATTTAAGTAAATACTTTATAAATAAGATTGATATCTATACCTAAATTAACATTTTTTAGACATAAATTTACCTGTATCAACTTTCATTTGCTATTTTAAAAGAGCTTATTTTACAGATTTCACAATCAATAAGATCAATAAGTAATTTCGTGTCTGATGGTTGTTACTTATCATTGTATATAATTTGTATTCTGACACTTCTGACAGGCGAGGTTGACTGAAAGCTTCTGTTAATGAGATATCTATGAAAATATCAATATAAAAAAATTCCACCCCACAAAGTGACATTATAATTTGCCCACCGTTCTTAACATGAGGTCTTGTAATAATTTTAATAATGTTCTATTGCAGGAAAAAAACCCTTCATATTACTGACAATTTTGATATATATCATCTAATATTGTGTTATAATAATTATGAAATTACATCAACATGATATCATGCAAGATTGTATGCCATATCAATATCAAGATTTAATTATAAATATCTGAAAAAATGTGATCCCTCGGCAGCATTAAAAACAGCAAAATAACATGAAAATTGCAGACTCGGTTTAATTCTATACATGAGGGTTAATGATTAAAAGTGCAACATCCCTCATGCCCCCTAAACCATATTTTTCCAATATTGAATTCTGAGTTAGTGACAATGAAAATTCAAAGCCTGATTTTTTTTACATGTTTTACCTGGACAACCTGCACATCCTTGAAGTCTGACCAGACTATACTGTTGGTTCAGAAGCTCAATTTTTTATATGAGCCGCGTCATGACAAAACCAACATAGTGCGTTTACGACCAGCATGGATCCAAACCAGCCTGCCCATCCGCGCAGTCTGATCAGGATCCATGCTGTTCGCTATCAGTTTTTCTACTTGCTATAGGGTTTGTAAGCGAACAGCATGGATCCTGATCAGACTGCGCGGATGCGCAGGCTGGTCTTGAACCATGCTGGTCGCAAACCCATTATGTTGGTTTTGTCATGACGTGGCTCAATTATTTTGATAATGAAATCCGAAAAGTAGGACAAATTCATTACACAAATTCAGAACCTTTACATTTCCAGTGTAAACAATGGCCATTCACATGGTTCATTTATCACTTAACAAAGACATGTACATAATTGCCCAGCTGACATAACATACATGTTGAAACAAAGCATGTAATTATTATTTGTGACATTTATAGAACCTTCTTCAAAGAAATCATCCAATTTGTGTCAACCTCCATTATGTCCAGTGGCCACTTCATTTTGTTTGCAAACCTGACATAATTATTTCACATTAGATTCTGACAGCTATACATTGTGATGTATGACAGGTAACCAAGGGTGAACAATTAAAGACATCAGCCAACACAAAATTTCGCCCCTTATTTTTCTTAAACTTTTTCAATTGAATTATTACAAAATACAAAGGTAACATTTGCAACGGATGACTGAGAAATATGATTGATCTAACGATGTGCCATACGTGAATCATAACAAGAAAAAACAGCTGTTTAATGTATAAATATCACACGGGGAAATATTTTCTCATTCCATGTCATAGGCGACAGATTGTAATTATGAGTTTTACTACAAAACACTTAAATGAAAGAGAAATATTTATATAGCAGAAACAATATACATCAACGCACAAGAAACATTCATTTAGCTGATCACCACAGATATTTGAATTATATAACTCAAGTTGTTGTCATGGATTTGATTTATTAAGGGGGTGTGTTGTGTACAAATGAATTTGGTTTAGATGAGTCACAATTCAAATGCAGGTATTAAAAATCCTTACACATACATTGCTAACAAACAGTAAAGGCAAGAAATGATAAAATAAATTTGATATTCTAACAATTTCTTAGAATAAAATTTTCTTTTTATCATCGAGTTGACAAAAAACCAGTCAAATTGGGAGCATTTTGCAGGTGCGCAATGACATAGTATCCTACCATTGATATTAAATTGACTTAATCATTACCATGGTAATACTATAGAAAGCATCATGACTACCAAGTACTGAACCAGTTTCACCATTAATCTGTGCAATTTTAGCAAAAGATTTTCCGTACTATGAATTTGGATATGTTCATTTGAAAACTAAGGACAACATAAATTAAGCTACGAACTGTAATGAACCTGGTCAGACTGTATGGAAATGCAGGCTGGCCTGGCGCTTCACCAGGGTAAAGACTTATAATATCATTACTTTTGATTCCAGCAACTTAATTTTAAGGGTTTAATGGACTTGCTTACAAACAGTCCAAATATAGTTTAACTTATCAAAATACTATAACTTGGGAAAACAGCACTATAGATTTGTCAGACTGCACTGAAGTTACCAGGAACGCCTGTGGCACAGGTTCATAGTCACTGCTTTGTGAGATCATACTTGTACTTTGTAGATTCATGTTCATTAACTTGCATTGGCTAAACCTACATGATTTGGGTGGCAGTAATTGATAGGTCTTAATTTTAAGGTAAATATCTAATAAAATGTTTACCCTCTTTGTCTGTTACTTCTCGGACTTCTTCTTGACCGATGGCAACTGTCACAGCTGTAAAGACAGGTGGGGGAATTATGGGTAAATACTGAATGAAGAGAGTGAGGTGGTTCAAAGCACAAACATTGAGAATATACAAGGATAACAAACTGGGAAGATGTGTAAGGACGTAGACATTTCTTAACATGACTATAAGAATGCATTACAATAGACTTTTAACAAGTAATAGAAAACAAGGTAACCAGATAGATCATAGCAGGGCTCACGCTGTCGGTCGCCATAGTCGCCTTTTGCGATTATTTTATAAGATTGGCGATTATTTTTGCATTTTGGCTACAAAATCTTGCGATTAATTTTTACTTCCAACAGTGTTTATATAAGGTGTAAAAATCGATAATGAATGCAGTAGACCCAATTAACACCAGCGGGTGCAATTTAATTGAGTGTCAACTTTTTACCGGGTCACGTGCTGCTAACTATATTGCCCGAGGTGATAAAAATACATGCGAGATTATAATTGTATAAGAACTTTAAAGATATTGTCCAGCATTTATAATAGCCATCAAATATCCGTCAATTAGCCCAAAAATCGTTTTTCAAATTGATAAACTTGATATTGACTTACCCAAAATTTACCGTGAATTGCAGTAATTGCAAATTTTGATATTTTTTTTTGTTTTAAGCTACTTAACTAAATTGCCAGTGGAAAACAATGGTAAAATTATTTAAAAAGTATAAACTTCCAAACAACTATTTTGCACAAACAACCAAATTGTGAATATTTTCTTCAGAAAACTGGAAAATCCGATTGTACATATTTTCGCGACACCGATAATTTTGATATTTATTTAAAGGTGAAATAAGCTAAGTTCTGTTTAAAAATCTTTAACTACTATGGCAGAAAATTGTATTACATTGGTGATGATGATATTTTTTAGTAAATTATTCAGAAAGAGGCTGCATTCTGTGAATGAGTTTGCAAACTTGTGTTATTTCTATAGGCTAATATGACCTAGATCTACTCCAGTTCTGTGTGAAATGTGGAAATTGACAGTGGTTATAGCTGACAAAATTTGATTAGAACAAACAAAAAAAGTTGTCTGATAACAGCACTATGTAAAGTTATAATGAATCTTTAATATTATTGTTGTACAGTAATTATACTAATTATAACGTTTTTATTCTGTTCTATAATAACAATTAAAGTTGTGGTTCTATTTAAACAAGAGGGCCATGATGGCCCTGAGGTCGCTCACCTGTATATAGCCCCCCCCCCCCGGCCCAATTTTTACCCAAGGGCTTTTATTTGTTTATTTGAACAGACTTGGTAGACACCCATAAGAAGATGTTTCATTGCAAAACATCTAAGTTCTAGCTCATTGGGTTTTTTAAAAGAAGATTTTTTAAGTTTTTACTATACACATAGAGTTAAAAACAATGACACCCCTCGGCAGGGCCAGTTTTGACCCTGGGCTTTTATTTGAACAAACTTTGTAGATATTTACTTAAAGATGTTTCATGCTTAATATCTAAACTCTAGTTATTTGGGTTTTTTCAAAGAAGATTTTTAAGTTTTTGCTATGTATATAAGGAAAATCAAATGACCCCCGGGGCGGGGCCAGTTTTGACCCCAGGGCTTTTATTTGAACATACTTGGTAGACACCCATTAGAACATGTCTCATGCTAAATATCTTAGCTCTAGCTCTTTGGGTTCTTTAAAAGAAGATTTTATAAGTTTTTACTATATGCATATAAGGAAAATCAATGACCCCTGGGGAGGGGCCAATTTGGACCCCAGGGGTTTTATTTGAACAAAACTTGGTAGACATTCACTAGAAGATGTTTCATTGCCAAATATATAAGCTTTAGCTCTTACAGTTCTTTAAAGAAGATTTTTTAAGTTTTTACTATATGCATATAGGGAAAATCAATGACCCCCTGGGGCGGGGCCAATTTTGACCCCAGGGCTTTTATTTGAACAAACTTGGTAGACATTCACTAGAAGATGTTTTATGCCAAATATCTAAGCTCTAGCTCTTACTGTTCTTTAAAAGAAGATTTTTTAAGTTTAAAACTATATGCATATAGGGAAAATCAATTTACCCCCAGGGCGGGGCCAATTTTGACCCCAGGGCTTTTATTTTGAACAAACTTGGTAGACATTCACTAGAAGATGTTTCATGCCAAATATCTAAGCCTCTAGCTCTTTGGGTTCTTTAAAAGAAGATTTTTTAAGTTTTATACTTTATGCATATAGGGAAAATCAATGACCCCTGGGGCGGGGCCAATTTTGACCCCAGGGCTTTTTATTTGAACAAACTTGGTAGACATTCACTAGAAGATGTTTCATGCCAAATATCTAAGCTCTAGCTCTTACAGTTCTTTAAAGGAAGATTTTTTAAGTGTTTACTATATGCATATAGGAAAATCAATGACCCCCCGGGGCGGGGCCAATTTGACCCCAGGGCTTTTATTTGAACAAACTTGGTAGACATTCACTAGAAGATGTTCCATGCCAAAAATCTTAGCTCTAGCTCTTACAGTTCTTTAAAAGAAGATTTTTTAAGTTTTTAACTATATGCATATAGGGAAAATCAATGACCCCCGGGGGCGGGGCCAATTTTGACCCCAAGGCTTTTATTTGAACAAACTTGGTAGACACTCATTAGAAGATGTTTCATGCCAAATATCTAAGCTCTAGCTCTTAGGGTTGTTTAAAAGAAGATATTTAAAGATTTTTCTTTCGGTTGCCATGGCAACCAGAGTTCTGCATGGAATTAAATTCTTTGAACAATTTTTAAAGGTGACCACCAAAGGAACATTCCTGTGAAGTTTGGATGAAATTGGCTCAGTGGTTTATGAGGAGATGTCATTTAAAGCAAAAGTTTACGGACGGACGACGGACGGACGACGGACGGACGGACGGACGCCGGACGAAAAGCGATCACAAAAGCTCACCCTGTCACTTTGTGACAGGTGAGCTAAAAAAAGTAGTTATCAATATACACAAATGTGTCAGTTTATTTGAGAATCCTTATAAAACTGAAAGTTTTATATAAATGTAATGTTTATTTAATCAATTGCTTATGTTGTTAATCGCTAATTCGTGAATAGTCCGCTGAACTTTTGGCTATTATTTTTTTAAGTTGAAAATATTGGCTATTATTTTATTTGAGCCAGTGTGAGCCCTGTCATAGCGAGGGTTGACTGCAAAACTGCAGTAATGTATATAAAATAATGAAGGATTTACAATAGTTTTGCAGTCAATCCTCAATATAGTAACAAACTTTGGTAGGAAGTTGCACATATATGTGACATCCACAACAATATTTTTTAAAATAACATACATGTAGTTTGAGAGAAAAATGAAGGTTCTTTAGCAAAATCCATTAGCAACAAACAATGGTGTTTCAACACAAAATATAATTCTTAATGTTGATGATTTCTCCTAATAGCCTCTTTTGGGTCATAAAGATCATATTGTACATTACCTTTCTTTTAAGCTAACTGCTCTAACTAGGTCATTCACTAAAAAATCTTTATAATGAAGAGAACATATATTTTTTCAGTTTGTACACTTAACATAACATGGACAAATATTCGACCTTTTTTAAATATTATCTGGCACAGGATTGGTTAAAATGTAGGTTAAACACTATATAAAGGACAATATTGATTGATAAGGAACCAAGCTTTTTCTTACGCTGATGTATGAAAATTACTTACGATAAGTTAGCGTCTGAGGAATCGGATTCGAGATCAACTACACCGTAATCTTCAAAGTTTTCTTCATCAGTTCGACTGTAAAAAACAAGAAAGAAAATACAATACACTACAAGTAAAAAAAAAATCAAATTATTTTACTGTCTCACTCTGAGTATGATTGACAATAATATTTTAATCAACAAAGTTTCAAGTAGTGTTAAGTAGTCATTTTAGGAAAGCAGAATATCTTGGTTGGTATTTAAGTCTGATACCAACACTGTAATGGCCATATAGCAACTTTCTCCCTAAAACTAAAACTTAAACTAATTATTCAAATACACCAAATATCAACTTATTTATAGGTTTTAAAATAGACCATTTTTAGAGAAATGCCTTAATTATTGTAGCTTCAAGCATCATGTCTCTTAAAACAGGACAAATTTTCTCAGGGAAAAGTCTAAAAGAGGAAAGTGTGTTACCCATGGCTACAAACAATGCAACAATGGCGTAGCTCAGTGAATTTTAAAAGACAAAGTTACTACAACCTTGCTATGAACAGTTATTTGTCTGGTGAATGACAATTAGGTTAGATTTAAAGAAGCCATTAATCAGACAATAGCTGCTACTGTTATTTTCTCCACTGACAGCATTTCGTCTATAATCAATAAATTCTTCCAGCACAACTGTTGCTCAAGAGATTTTCCTTTACAAAAACCATGAAAGAAATGCCATTTAAAATCACTTTTAAATTTCATGATATATGGGATAAGATTATGTTTTCTTCTTTATTTTCTCCTTCACTTTATCAATATGAGAGCAATTTAAATGTAGATTACAGGAAAGAAACCGAAAATTAATAGGTATCAGATTAGGCAGTATTTTATGAGAGATCAACAATCAACTTCCAGCAATATTTTGTAATATCAGATATTAGATAATCTAATGAATGGCTATTGATTGGTGTAAATTACCAGATAACGATGAAAATATTACTTATGAACAGATCAATTAATATCAATTAAATACTGTCACCTTAGTGCAGTAATGGATTAAGTCCTTCTAAATTTAACAGGAGTTTTACCAGTTATTGCACTTAAAGGTAACGATATGTATAATGAACATTTATATGCGATTGCTCATTTTAAGGAAAGTTTATATAATTCATGACATCATCTATTACAAGGTGTTCATTTTTATCAGTTGGGTTTTTTGCGAAATATCTACACTGCTTTATAAAATATGTTAACGTTTTCGATCACATGACATGCACTATTTATATCTGTTACAAAATAATTCTTTTATTAGTTACTGTAGGTTCGAGTCACATCAATGTTGCTTTAAATGTTATAATGCTAACTGTTGCTGAATGCCCCCAATATTGTAGTATTTGCAATAGTGAGAATGAAAAATTAAAGTAGAAATTCACTAGCAAAAATACTACCAACTTTGATGCAATAGGGGGAAAAGTAGTCCATAACTTGACCCCTATTACTGTGCCGACCAAAATAACTCTTCATGATATAGAGGAGTTTCAGAAATTGCTACTTGATTTCAAAGATAAAAATATCATAAAAGATTAATAACAGTATTGTTATTATTATACTCAATATATACCCTTTTAGTAATCATATAGAATTTTTAAATTGTACCATTATTATTTACATAATCATACGTACCACACACACACAATACACAATTTCTTGTCATTAAATTACAAGGGGCGCTTATGTTATAACAGCACTAAAATATGGTAATGAAAATACAATTAAACTTTATTTATTCACATTTACTTACAATCAATATTTATATATAAAACATTTCAACGGGACATGAAATCCACAAAAGACATTCAATTGAGGTTGAAAACCACTAAATCAATATTATGATTTATTATGATAGACTATTGATCTTCTAGATCACAACATGATAACCTTAGTAAATTATACTGGTTATATTTATATAAATATACAATCAAATTATTAAATCAAGCTTATATCAGCATATTTTTCAAATACACAAGTTCAACAGTTAAACTGTATTACAAAAACAGTAGTAATTCAGAGTTTGAACTTATAGCCCTAGGTTACTATACAGGTCAATTATATACATAGTTGATTGAGGTCCTCACCTCAATGCAAGTTAAATAACTAGAAATTTGAAAATGATTTCTCCTCCTTATATTGTATCTTTTTTTCAAATTTTTATAATCAAATGTGCATTTTACTGCATGAATTTTGTACTTATACATGATAATTTTCCAATTCTAAACCCTCTGATTGACCTTTATTAACTTGCCAATATAATTATGCAACCAGTATTGCATGAGATATTACTTAGGCATGCCTGCATTGCCATGCAGTCTCCAACAAAGCTCTTAACAGTGTTAATTATTTACTATATATAGTTTTTTTGCAATTTGATATCCAAACCCATACCATTAACTATGGGCAGTACCCAAATATAAACTTGACAAATCTATTTCTTTTTTAAAATTTATGCAATGGTATTAAACAGTAGTTCATCAAATGATGACTCACGGACACCCTGCTATAAATGACTACCAGAACAAACCGTCAACCTTATTTATATATAAATGACTTTTAATACAAGGCTCGCTGCCAAAAAAAAATGTGTACACATTTCTGTGTCACTGTTTTCTTTTGGACATTAACTATATCGCTCACCTGATAAAAACTTTAAGAAGGCCGATAGTGAAACTACGGTAGGTATGTTTACAATACTATCTGCATCACACTTTATTATCTTCCACCATCTCTGACTATCTCGCCTAACTAGCAAATCATTCAAGGACTATCTCAGCAAGTTTATATAACAACTATGATAGCTTTGAAGTCGCCCCAATTATTACAATAGCTTTGTAAACATTGAAGAAACTTTTCGGACAACTTTCCGGTAATAATTTTTCAATTGGTCAGTATTTAACTATTTATCTCTAATATGGTAAGTGATAATAGGAAATTCACAAGTGTCTGTAAAATCTATCAAAATTTATAACCTAACAGTTCAAGGGTGAAATTACTCCAATTTGTATCAAGTTTTGAGTATTAAAATCCCATAATAATTTAAAACCAATTTGAATTTCAAGTTCAAAGCAAGGGAATCTTTGATATAACAACCCTTACATTGTTCAACCCAAAATTGTATAGCATATAATAACCTAATTGTGATTAGAAACTGAACAATGCTGATGAAGAAAAACTGGCAACTGGATTTTGCAAAGCAACTAGTACTGTAATGAAGATGGAACAAAAACTGCATAAAATGTGCATGCTGGCTTGGTCCTATACGATGTCTTAAACAAGTTATTATCTCAGCTGAAACTTAAAGCTTGACGAGTGCAAGTGCATAAAATCCTCTGAACATTTCCTGCAGACTCATTTCTCAAAGTATGCAATCTTATAAAAGCCTTGCCAAAATTAAATCAAGCCTACTACTAAAATACTCATTTTATATCTGCAGGAAAATAATTGAAACTGCATTTCGAAATTGCACACAGCATTTTAAGTGTGAAATTTCTGGGAATTTCAATTCTCTTATTCCAATCTCTGATTCTGATTTAAAGTATGTTATTATATACTAGTGTCTACTTGGGTGATTTCTTACAGGAGTCATTTTACCTCATGCAAACATTCAAAACATGAATATGTATAGAATAGAATATTGGGGAGAAAAATTCGCACTCCTACAATTATACTTGTTTTCATTTTCTTAATATAACAAACTTAATTTTAAACACTGAACATACAAAGTTTGAGCCCCACTCACAATGTAAACCTTTAAGGTAAAGTTTCAATTTATAAACCTCACTAGCACTGACCATTTACAAATGCAAAAAACAAGTAGATCTTTAGAAGCAGATTGCATTGTTGGTTTTTGTAGCTTACCCTCTGGATCATGGCAGTAAGCCACTTTGATTTCACTAGAGCACAGTTCAGCCACAGAAAGTTGCATGACTTCCATGAAATAATATAATTCCTGGCAGGATTCAAACCTGCAGTAGAGACATAGAAGTCTCAGAAGTCACATACTTTAATCAGCCAGCCATGGAGGCCTGTAATGAATTGATGGGACACAAAACTTTATACAAGGAATATACCTGGTGGCGGAGGAGCGTCCACTACTGTGACCATATGAAGGGAGAAGATTACGTCGTGAGGTTTCTGGCGTAGAAAAGTCTATAAGTAGTTGATTCCCGTCCTCGTCTGTATTTGTATCGTACTCGTTAAAAGTAAACGCGCTAGCTTCTGAAGTGTCTTGGGCCTGAAAAATATTACTTTTTTTTTTAAATAATAACCTTTAATAACTTTAATGGTAGGATTTCTTACATGAAAAGACTAAGGGTCTAAATATTGGGCATGAAGTTCATGGTTCATTACTCGACATCACTTTTTCTGTAAATGCGCTGCACAGTATGTGATGCAATCAGTAAATGTTGATAATAGAAAAACAACTTATTCAACCATTACATCCGTATAGATATACATACGTTAAATAAACAACATTTTGAATATAGCTATATTCTATTTAACAATTTTTCAAAAGTTATACATGTATAACCACTATTATAATACACAAGGAAGATAAGTAAAGTTTATTAAATTTGCATGCTACACGGAAGTCTCGTATTATATTATACATTTTACTCAGAACCACATGACATGTACTGACCATATATACGCAGTGTTACAATGTTTACCCTTTTCAAATATGAAACTTAACAAAACAAAACAGTCCCACCACTGACTTATAAGCTACATATAACAAAGACATACACCAAAAAAGGAAGTTAAACTTATAAAAGTACCTGTTTATCAGCTGATGTCATTTCAAATGTCCATTAATCAATATCAATAATATAAGAACAATAAGTAGGACAGCTTATATTGAATATTCCGAAATTTGTTTACAGTTATTTTCTATAGCAACCTCACATAATAACAACTTCACAAAGAGTTCCGCTATACAAAATTCAACGACTCAAGCTGAGAAATTCATTTATATCTTATAAAGTAGAATTCCTTAAATTAATATAACTCCTTTAACAGTCTTTCAGCCCAACACATTCCGAAAAAATCAGAAATCAGGTTTCCTGACACCTGAGGTCCTGCGTATAAATCATCGAAAACAGGCTACGTTTTCCACCACAATATTTGTTTCCAATAAACAGAGAGCTTTGAGTCCAACTGTCATACAGATAGTTCTGTTTGAATAGTTTCCAGTGAAAAATGTCTACCAACAGATCAGCCGATGATTGTTTTCAATGGAATGCAGCAAGTCTTGTAGAACTTCTAGCGATGCCAAATGAAACTTTATTCATAATCAATACTTATACTAAATAAACTTTCTTGCCAATAAAGATCTTTAGAAAAGGAGAAAAAAAGATCTTCAGAAAAGGAGATAAAAAATGTCAAAAGGATCTTTTTTTTTTATCAGATGAAAAAGCCATTAGGTGTAAGATATTATTTTTAAAAAAATTGCCTCTGGGTAACCAATTAAAATTACACTTCCCAAAACAAAATCTAAAGTGAAAAGATTATACAATCAATTAATATAAACATTGTTTACAGTTTAAAATTAAAATTAAGGTTGGTCACATAATATCGAACTCCATATGCATGGCATCTTTTGTTTATGTACATGTATATATTGCATATGGATAAATCCAAATTAACCGAGGCCGGAATTTTCATTTTTCAGAGACAATGAATTGGCTTAATTATTCATGAAAATCGTACCATAGATCAGAATAGTACTGTGTCTGGAACCAGCCAGTTAAGTCCCTTGTGGTGCATAGTTTATGACAGGAACCAGAGATTCAGAGATAGGTTCAATCCCATGTGAAAATGTGGTTGACTGGCATGGTTAACAGGACTTATTTAAATACGGTACCTTCCCAGCAGAAACACTTTATTGTTTTAATCAATGAAATGCTATTGTAAATTTTTTTCTAATCAATTGGCTATCTACATTTTCACTGCAATCATTGCTTCAACACATTCCATCCATTCCATGCATGCTAATTACTTTCGTGACATGAAACAAATGGCAACCTTGCATGTTTTGTTTCATTCACTTGCAGACTTTTCTGTAATTTCTGTTTCTAATTTCAAGCAAACCAAAATCTTTAGGATAAAATAGTTAGGGAAAACTACTAGTAAGCCAGAACACTGAATTCCATGCTTAAATATTGTTAAAAGAAATTTGTTCAATTTATGTTTTTAAAAGTGTCAGAATATTCAAAATGGAAGAATAAATTTATTTCTGATTATAATAATTAAATTAATGATTATTTTGAATGTGAGAACCAAATATCAGTAACTGCTCCTTTTTCAGCACTTTCAGGATATGACAATTCTATTCCATGATTCAGTATTATCTAACTGCACCCAGACTCCGTTACATTTAAGCACATTAATTTTTTTTTTTAATTCCTAATAAGCCTATATAAGTCAACTTTCAAAGTCAATATGAATAAAGTTTATTAAGTCAGCCTAATTGTTTACCACATAATACAGGTTATGTGCTGTATTAGACATCCTTCAGTCTTTTATCAGAGTTACAGCCCCTACTTACAAGTCAAGCAAAAAACTGTTAATGACAATAATAACATTTGCTAAAGAAAATGAGACTACTTGTGAGGCACACTTTTGTTGTTCAACTTATCAAGGAGAATTTTATTCGTCTAAGCATAGAGCCTGTAGCAGACAGGAAATTAAAGAAATAAAGTACACTGTTTTATATTCTTATCATGGTATACCAATTTCTGTATTCATACTTTTCAAGTGGTCTCTTATGTTGTTGTGTTCAATATCCAGTCTTAATAGTTGATCTTTATTCAAATTGAATTAGACATCAATGAAGATACGATTGGGAACTGACAGTCCAGAATTCCAACAAAAAATATTGATTCTATAGATTCAGACATGTGTAAAGTTAAAACTGTAACAAGTTAGTTAAAAGCAGTGAGCATGCATGTAGCATGAGAAAAAGGGACACTATTTTCTGTAAAATTTGAATACAAAGTTCACTAAGACAGAGCAACATGCATTCATTTTGCGTTATCCCCATCCCTGTGTATTAAACCAACAAATGCAACCCTCTTTCTAACAGAAGTTTAACTTAACTCACAAAAAGCACCACAATGCCCTTAAGAATGATCATGTACATATTTTACACTGTGGTATATATGAGTTTATATGACTCACTGACATTTATGTAATCATTATAATTGACATGAACATTAAACAATAACATGCCAACAGGCATATAAGCACATGACAAATAACAAGACTGAAATTAAATATGTATATCATTGTTTGTTTTCAAATATCTATTTTCATGAACTAGAATGAACATCTGTTTTAACTACAAATTCACAGGGTTTCTGTAAGTAATGTACATTTTGAAGTAAATTATTATATATTATAAACAAAGCTTGAAGTTCTAATTTTCAATTTTCAACTAGCTTATCAGATTGTTCTGGTTATTTACCAGTACAATTTACATGCATAAACTTTTTGCAAGCTTGCGCCAACACATTTTACCCATGTGACCAGTACAGTCCAAGATCAGCAAGCACATTTTGTGTTAATCTGACAGTGCTGTATGTAGTTTACTACTCACTCAGTATATATTTTGAAATTCTCCCAAAAAATGATGAATGGTTTTGACGTGACAAGTCCATTTAAGATATTTAGTGTGTTTAAGGTTAGTTTATGTCATTAAATATCCATTCAGCATAACAGAAGGTATATAAAACTAATATATTTGTGTGCTCAATTTTATCTTATTTATTGTTAAAGAAACCAACTGACTAGCAAACTAAATAGCCATATATTCATGCTCTAAACATCAGAGTAAAGAAAAAGTCAGAAGAATTGAGAGCATTTGAGAAAATTTTAAATCTTTTAAAGGAGATTTTTATGCAAAAAATAAGTCTAAATGTCATTTTCATCTTCAATAAATTTCAATTTGACAGTGAAAAAAATGCAAAAAAGTGACTTGATTAGAAAATAATGACAATTGATTCACTGAAATTTAGCTTGGATATTGAATTTTTATCATAAATACAAATGTAACAGATTTCAAAGTAACTAGTAATTCAAAAAGATCAAAAGCACCATGATGTAAGGACAAACTTATAAATTTCGCATTAGTTTTACTATCAAACTCATGCATTAAAAACAAAACATACATATTCTGTACACCAACATAGTAAAACATTATTTTAATCCCTATAGTAACACACTAAATGTCTTTAATGTACCAGTACTTATCCATCTTTCAATATTGACACATCCGTTCATCATTTTTATGTAAAATTCCAAAATATTAACTGACGGAATGTGAAGACCATGCTTGGCACTTGTGGCCTGGGATAGAAACTGTTTAGCAGGTAAAGAGTTTAAAGAATTCTTACCTCAGGTGGGGATTGTTCTGATTCAAAATGGAATGAGTTGATGAAGTCACTATGGTTACCAGAGTTTGTTGGGGTTGACTGTTTGGATGCTGTACAAAAAAAATCAGAACATATCAGTTTTCATAATTATCATTAAACATTTTACTGGACAGATGATATATGATATTTTACTAAGTTATGCTACATGCTGCAAAATGTATAACCGCAGTATAAAACATTAATATTACCTGGAATTTAAACATCAGTCATTTGTCAAACAAATGAGTGTTTCATGTTACAGCTATTTAACATGATAAAAAACTTGTTTCATAAAGGAATATCAAAATTCGAACAGTTTTACAACCTTATTTGGTATAAAAATTCTAAAAATTTGACTGTCATGAAAAGAAATCCTGCTCTGCTACCAGTATCCAGTGTTGAGTTATTTCAACATCTCACAGCATTCAGTGACTGCATTATTTTGATCCTCCAGCCCAATACAGTGGCAGCCAATATTGTACAGTACTGGCAGCAATATCGTACAATGGCAACCAATATTGTACAGTATGTTCAAAATTAGTGGTTAACCAAGCTTTTTTTCCTTCTAAATCAGCAGTATGGCTATATAAATGGTTGTAATCTGTGTAATCTTATTACTGCTTTGCACAAGAGTTAATACAGAGCTTCACAAATTATTTCAATAGAATATTAAATTAGAAAAACTGCCTTGTATTACTGGTAATTGTCTTTTAACAAATGGAACCAATGTGGCTTTCATAGATAGGTTTTCTCTGTGAGGTCAGAGGTGGTATTTATCCAAAATTTGACATTAAAATCGATGGACAATGATTCCTATAGAGAGAGAAAAAAGTCTACCTTGTACTTCAAGTATTTGTTGTACACCTTGACAGAAGTCTGTAAAGCTTACTTTCCCCTTGCCTTCAGGGTCTAATAACTGGATGATCCCAATTACTTCCTGGAAAATAAAGAGAAAAAAAACATCAACTATACCATGCATTCACATTTAATTGAGAAAAAAAAACCCATCAGAAATCAATGTGAATGATTCTGTTATCTGTTTGATGGTTAATGATGCTATCAATTCTAGAATCATGCCCTCATTTATAAGTTGATGTTTTAATGAAGATTTTTGTCCCACTTTTTATAGGATTTGTTAACTCTTAGATTAGATTGCAAGCTCAATAAATAATGATCTTGTCAATACATTTATACCAAAAACCTTTAAAATGTTTAGAGCTATCATAGCTGCATTATCTGACAAGATCACTGTAGCATTTTGACAGGCTGTCCTAAAATACATGTATGATAATGTTAACATATTCAGTATGATTTAGGGATAAAAAAAATACTTTCAGAGCCACTAGTTCTTGAATTGCATGAAAAACTAGATGATTTAATTTTTGTACTGGTATTGTTGCAAATTCTCTCAGAAATCTAAAAGTGACATAAAATTCTTAGAAGTATATGAACAATTAATTTTAAATGTATCCAAGTTTGACAAGGAACATGTGTTGATCATTTCAGTGAAAGCCAGTTTGTAAATGCTACCGACAGCAATTTATGTGAAATTTAATTAATATTAAAACCTGTGGTTATTGCATGACCATATTGCATGTTGAAACCTCTTACATGATATATATTTGAAGTCTACGCCTGCGCAACCAACGGTTATTGAAGTATATGACAGGAGGGAGGGGAGTGCAGTTTGCACTAACATAAAGCTCTAATTCATTACTTATCAATCATTCATTTGCCATTTCTTTAAACTAAAAAGCTTATTAACAATCCTGAAATTTTCAAGTACACAATTATGAGACAAAATTAATGTCTTGTTGCATTTAATGCAACATGCCTTTTCACCAGAAGCTAAAGGATTAATAAAATGCCTCAATTTAGCCTCCTCTTGTATTGATGGACATTTATAGTGGACATTTTCAACAAGACTCCAGAGATAATTGGTGTTATCTAAGAAAGATATGATGCCTTTCTATACAGTGTAATTAAAGTGTTTTTAGCTTTGGTAACTGTGGAAAACCCACACGGTCCATATTGACAATTAATTTCTAATAATTGAATAAATGACACCAAACAGTTTATAACATATGTTATACATATATATGTTTCATTAGAATTAGGGTAAAGTAACACAGACAGATATATAAGACAGGTGGGTATTATTGCCTACCTAGGAAAATCTAAAGGTGGGGTTATATCAGTCTGTATAAGAATTACAGGGTTGGTTTTGCCCTACATTTGTAAAAGTTAAATACTTGAAATAATTTGTAGACTATGTCTACACAGAACAAAATTAAGCAATGAAATCTGTTAATCTTTTAATCTGTCTAATATACTTATAATAAAGTAGAAAATCCAGGCAGTTTTGGCCTATCTATCTTCTAATCCATAGACTCTCAATTTACTTTCAACTTGATTAAGTTAATACAAGTTTCTGTACATTATAAGCAGTGATTTTCCTACTAATATAACAGACTCAGAAAAAAGGCATCTTCCCAATTGAAATTTTCTTTAAAATCATTCAGTTTTCCCAAAAATCTGAACTTAATCCAGCTTTTTTACTTCCCAAATCAGCAATTCTAGCAATAATTTTTTCCAAAATCAGTTAAGTGAGAAAAATCACTGATAAGCATTGTAGAACTTAAAATTCCACAGATTCCTTAACTTTTGAAATGCAGTATCCAAACTTTTGCACCATGTTTTTCAAAACTCATAAAATTTGAAAAATTTAAAATTGATAAGAAATTAAACATGTGCATTGTTCTTTTTAATGTTTAATTTTCTGACTAAATTTCAAACTCAAGGAAATCTCTTTAATAATAATTCAGAAGCTCATTAATTGAGCATAAATAAAGGTCTGCCAAATCCAGATTTATCTAATTATTGTGAATTGTGGAAGCCTAAATTTAACTTACCACAAGAGTACTGTGGCAGGTGAACTATTTAGTGCAAAGGAAGTTTTCTTTGTTGTAATGAATGATTTCACTTAAAGATGTCTGGAAAGGCCAAAAAATATCTGTTTCCCGTCCCCGAAATCAGACTTTTAAGTATTTTGCCATTTCTACAGTCAAATTTATTATTAACAGTAACAAGTTCACCAAAAACTAGCATTTTAAACATTTACATCATTAAATTTATTAATTGAATATCAAAACAGAAAATTTATACAAACAAAATATATCTATAAGTTTGGGATGGTAAGAGTTAGGAGGAACTTACAGTAGCATTAAATTGTCTGCCTATAATGTTGGAGCAAACACTTGAGGGGGCTTTTGAGGTTTCCTTGCATACATGTATAAACATCACCATAATCATTAACATATGTTCTCTTGTGAATTCAACTCTACACAAGTAGTTTTTTTTTTTATAAATATACACTTCTTTATACATCAAAACTTAAAGCTAAATTAGCTGCTTTCATGTAATTTTCAATTTACCAGTCTGGGCAATCAAAGGAAGCTATAATTATAGATCTTTTAACTTTTCAGAAATCAGCGTATCTTAGACTCTTAGTGTTTTCACAGCAATACTAAGGGGGTTACTGAAACTTAAAACCCCTATTTTGCCCATAATCCTTTAACAAAAGATACATTATTCCACAAGACTGTAATTAAAAGAAAATATCTTATCAAGAAATCTAGCAATGTAAACAGTCTCAAAGATAAAATCACAGAATATGACAACATATTAACTGACCACCTTGAGTTTGAGACATTTTAATACTAAAAATTTTTGATTGTTTTCTTTAGAAAAATGTTAACATATTCTTTACATATTTCACAACATGACCTGCTTTATAAAAACCATACATTTTTTTTTTGGAAGAATGGAGTTTAGGTTGAGAATTAAGACTCTGATATTATTTAAAATCCTAGGTAGGCCAGTAGTATTCTCTCTAAAATTATCTAACAATGCAAAACAGAATGTCAAAATGCAATGAAAAGATATAATGTATAAGTATTATAATATATTTGGGCAATTGACATATTTTACACATTTCAGATAACAATTGTAAACTAATTATACAAAAATTATAGTATGACTGGATAAGGTCTATAGCTGTTAAACCTATCTACATGAAACATTACCTTTATCAATTAAGACCAATTAACCTAACACTATTGCAGTCTATTCAGCTCTGATAAGCCCAATTATATCAGAAACAATGTAAAATAAACAAAGACATTGGTAGGTTAAACAAATTTCAATAGGTGCAAAGATCATTCCCCTCCCCCTTTCCCTAGTCTACCCCTTTCCCCAGGTAGTTGATGTGATTTTACTTTCCGACATCTTACTTTAGACATATCATAATTTAAATTTTGAGGTATCCACTATCAATATAAAAGATTCAACAATTAACAATAACATTAAACTGTCAACAGAAGTTACTTAAGTGCGTTTAAAGTTCAAAAATGCATAACATTTGCTACCTGACAGTGCCTGAGACTTAATAGTATTATAATTAGTGGCATATGCAAGTGGACATTACCACAAAATGACTTGGGCTCCAACTGAATAAGATTTTTTTTACTGTGGTACCTTTATTTTGTCCGACTTAAATTGTCAGTTCTATTTTAAACAATGATATTTGAGCAATTTTTCCATACTTTACAGTGTTGCTAATAAACATTTTCTGAGACAGTCCATTTTGAATTCGAGATGGTCATTTTTGTTTTGTGGGTGTTTTCCATGTTTTGAGACAGCCAAAAATGCAGCGAGCCAATCAATTTGATATGGTGGCTGATTTGTGACATCAGTGTTTTTGCCCCGCGACCCTGTTAAGTGAAAAGTCAAGAATTTACAAGTTAAAATGGCAGGGGCCTGGAGCAAAAGCATGCTAATTGGTGGGGTGCGAGACAAAGTTTAATAAATGACGATTGTCCCGTGGAGGCGCCAAGCGAGATTTAAGAAATAAAATGGCGGGGACACAGAGCAAAAACATGCTAATTAGCGCCTCGCTTATTAGCGAGTTTTTGCTCTGCTCCCTCGCAATTTTAACTTTTTTAATTCTCAATTTTTCACTTGGCGGGGTCATGGGACAAGAGGAGTAAAGTTCTATTTATTAAAGTTTGCCCGCGCCCCTGCTGATAAGTATGTTTTCGCTCCGCGTCCTGCTATTTTGTTTCTTAATTCTCTGGTGGGTGAAGTTTTATTTATTAAACTTTACCAAGCAGTCACGCTAATTAACATGTTTTCGCTCTGCATCCCAGCCATTTTAACTTGTTCATTCTAGACTTTTCGTTTGTGAGGGTTGCGGGGCAAAACGAATAGCTCAAATCAGCCACCATAGTTTGATCTACAGCTGTCTCCAAACCTGATTTGTCCTGGTTATCTGTCGAATATTAGGTCTTATGAATGTGACATGCCCTAAAAAGGTACACAATGTTGTAAATAGAACTGTAATGTTGAGAACAGGTGAATGGAACTGAAATGTTTTACCTAAGAACTTAAAGTTCTGTTTATTTCAATGGGGTCGTAGAGTTGGTACGAAGCTGAATTACAAATGATTGGTCATACATAGTACTTTATATTACTGTATTAAATGACAGACCAAGGCCTACTCCAGAAGATTGCTGTATTATAGAGTGCGACCTTCTTGCTCAACTATCTAATTCGACATGAACGGTTTGACCCATTTAAAAGGCATTTGGAAAAGACTTTATTTATTCAAAATTATCTCAATGTCTCTTTGACAAATTTAATTTGTTGCATTAGATCTACCATCTTGCAAGGTAATTTTTAAAGTCCTAAAGTAACATCAGGGTTCTCATTAGGACTTTAAAACATGGAGTCCATGGACTCCCAACCATGAAAAAGTTGGAGTCCAAAAGCGCGTCGAAATTAATATGTTTACAGAATAGTCATTCAACATTGCTGATATTTTGAATCTTCAAGAGACTTCCAAAGTTTATAGTTATTCAAAAGAAACTCTGAACTACATAGTATAATTATTGTTTTGTTGTTAATATTTATTATGGAATTATTTCATATTAATGCATCAACACATGGAAATCGTTTTTTTTTTTTTTTCACTTTTATACCAAATCAAATTTTATTCTGGTTAAAAAAGTCTACTCTAAAGACAAAAAGTTTGTATTTGTAAAAAAAAACGTAAATGTATATAGGCAGCGTTTAGCGGAATGAATAGGAAAATCGTGTACAGCTTCACGCAGTGTGTAAGAGATTCATCCGATCGACAATTATTTTAGCAAATATCTTCAAAAGGGGACAAATTGAAGATCGATATTTAAAGATTTAATGTTGATTAAATAATAAAGGAACAATTCATTCGCATGTTTGGCTTGGTAACCGAGAATTTTTGCGAAATTTTAGGGTTTCTGGCGAACGTGAAATCGCCGATGTTCCGGATCAATTTTCGGATAGAATAAAAGCGTATGTGTACCTGGCATTTCGGCACAATATCTTAAAATTATAGAAAAGTTTTGCAAGAATGAAACTAAAGCAAAATTGTGCCTAGAAAATGCCGAAAATATTCGACAATCATTCAAAATTACACTCATTTGTAATTTGAGAAAACAGTCTTTAAACTTGCGGCGTAAATAGTCGATAAAATTATCCCTTGTAGGTAAAATTTGCTAATTTCAATCAACTGTTGATCAAAGATATAAAATTATCACCTCGTGTAATATATCTGGTAATCAGCGCGTGTATACATTAGTCTGATCACTATTGCGTGATAATGATCGGAAGCGTTATCGCTGATTGGCTAATCGCTTCACGGGTCGATATGCATAGGACCGCCTACCTATAGACTGACACGCGCTGACGCATTTGTGTATTTGTGGTTGTGAACAATCGGTAATGTTTATGCGTCCCCAAGCAAAATTAAGCGTACGTGGAATCCTTGCTCTGAAATATTTGCGTCCAGCTGTATTAAACATGCGTACCGGGACGCCGAAATAAGCGTCCCCGAGAACCCTGAACATTATCAGCAAAGAAATTATAAAAAAAATGTTTATATAAGTATCACAATTAAATACTTCTTTTTATAAATTAACAACAGTGTAAACCGGCTCATACTTTGTGGTTTTGTTATTATTATTATTATTATTATTGATAAACCACAGCTAATGTTACGCCTATGTACAATACCCCACCCACCCCATAACAAACGTAAACAAAACACATCGCGAGATTAATCATTTCAAATCAATTGTTTATTTTAATACCTCGTCGCTGTCAGCTCCAAAATGTTCCTTGGCTAAATTTTTCAAATGATCTACAGTTATATATCCAGTTCCTTCTGTATCACAAACATCAAAAACACTTTTAATTTTTTCCGTAAAATCCACCTCCATCGTACATTGAATAATTTACCTGTAACACTAACAGGAAGTCACGACTTACTGAAAGTAGTTCGAACTTAAATCCAAATAAAAATAAATCATATAGTGAATATTGAAAGATTTTACTTGTATATATGATGATAATGGTTAAAAGCGAGTTATTCACACTTAAGAAAATGTTTGTGACAAAAAGGCACACGCACTCCTTGTGCAATTTGTTTAGTTAGTCGCGGATTAATCTACACGTTGACAGGTGTCATTTACCTGGGACTAATTGTATTGATTTCATACACTGACTGTTTACTTTGGAATGCATTACGGAGGCATATGAGTTGAACTTTTACATTTTCATCAATAAATGAGTTTTTTTTTAAATGTTACTTAATTTACCTAACATTTAGTTACATGTATACATTGATCATAGGAACGCGGCTTAGTGAAACTGGGACTAAAATGAGATCGAAAAACAATGATATTGTGTACATATATGCATATATAAATATAAATAAATTTATTTACTTCAGTATACATAATTTTCTAGAATTGTTACAGGGACGGGCTCCTGTAATTCATTTGTTTGTCAAAATATTTTGACGCGCCAAATTTAAAGCTATAGATTCTGCACGAGATATTTTTGTTCTGGGTCAGAATCGCTTAGAACTAGCTAGCGACTCCAGAGGGGAAATATTGCCCATGCTCAAAATAGCAAACTTTATCCCAACAGTTGGACTCGTACATACATGTATGTGTGTGAAATGATTGCGCAAATCACGATCGATATGTCAATATTTAGAATAGTACGATTAAATACTAAAAAAATCTCTGACAGATTAGACCTACGTTTTCAGCGGTACGCCTGCTGGACCAAATGCCAGAGCACCTCGCCACAGCTCCGAACCTGAAGACATTCAAGCTTAGACAGGTGACAAATAAACTATGTACAGTTTTCACCTGCACCAACTAAAGCACCTCACAACTTCCTCGTGCGACAAGACTGACTTGAGAGTCCAGTAAATTGTCACATGAAGAAGATTAACTGGAACATCTGAAATTTAAGATTTGTTTCTGTACCAATTAACAAAATAATAAACATTAATTGTGTAACTCATTGATTTAATTTAATAAATTCCTACTGGGCTTCCAATACCTACAAAACCCTTTTCCTTCTTTGTAATGGGCAAACATGATATTTATAATTTAAATAATGATTTTAGAGTATGTTGGATGCTTATCGCCTGATAAAAAAGCGCTGAATTCAAATGTTCAATTATTTGTCATAAAAGCAAAATGTAAACAAAAAGGCATTTTGACATCCGTAACTATACTTATTGCCAAAAAGCAACAGTAGCAAAAGCCGTTTAAGTTATTGGTCAGTGGTTAACTTTTTAAAATTATAACTAAAAAGCTTTTGAGAAATAAAAGTAAAAATGGGCCTTTAAGAATGATATGCGTCCATAAAAAAACAGTGCAAAATCAATATCAACTTTCAGTTTACGCATGAATGGAACGCAATGATAATGACCAAATTAGGACTATTAATTACAAGTGTTGAGTTCAATACCTTAATATGAAAACTTTATAATATTATAATATTATATTCAATGGCCCAGTAAAAGATCTAGGCTTTAATGAAATTGACATAACTGTTATAAGTTTTAATAGCAAGACATAGCAAAATGTTTGAAATCGGTGACAAAAAGAAGTTAAAATAAATAAATAAACACATGTATAATGATAAATAATAGCAGGTTCGTTCAAATCTATTTGAAAGACCCTGATAATAGTGATAAAAATCATCCACATGACAACTGCAGCATCGCAGTACAGCGGGGAATAACTGCATTATTTAACTCCCAACCAAGTTACCTAGGTTCCTTCCCTTTAAATTTATTTCCTGTTGATGCGTATTTGAACATGTCGCAACATGTAAATAAGATTTGTTATCTCTGATAGTATATAACTAACAATAGGTTTATATTAGTGATCTACATTAATGATCTCCTTGTTCACGTACTTAAACATAGATACACTATTAAAGTATTTTTATCTCTTTACCAACGGATTGTTTAATTCCGAAATAAAGCGAAATAAATTTATTGTTTCGTTTTCAAATTTCTGAAAATGACAGGAATATAACAGTAGGAAGAAAAACGTGAGTACTGAGTTTCCTTATTTTGCATCCTATTTCGATTTCTTACAATGTTTGATATATTAACGTTGTCCGAAAGATCTCTCGGTTCATGTAAAATATCAATATTTTATTGATTTCAGTAAAGAATGACTCGCCGCCCAGAGAGATTGAAAGCTACAAAACTGTATGGATCTGAAAACGTAGCAGATCAATTAAAAGCGCCAGGAGAGAATGGCAACAAACTGACGAATCAAAACCCAAGTACCACGGATAAGAATCAACCAAATTCTAAATCATTAAAGACTGGTATTGTCGACAAAGAAGTGCCAATGAATTCAAACACAGATACAACTTCAAAACCAGTAAGCACACAACAAAAACATGGAGCGAAACTACAAAATTCTAAGATCCAGCCAACAGAAACGGGAGAGGAAAATCTGAAAAGTAATTGGGTAAATGGATTACCAAAAGGATTTGTTACTCGCACTGAAATGGAACAAAGGGTGAATAGAAACAATTTTGTCGTTGGTGAAAAACAGTTAAAATCTCAGAGTAATGAAGCAGGTGCTTTGAGTTATGATAAGTCAAATAATAACGCCATTTCTAAAGGAAATGTACATTCTAAAGTTCCATCTGGCTTCGTTACATTGAAGGACATGGAAACCCGCATTAAAAACAGAAAAACAAAATCAACGAAACTAACGCCACTGTACCTAGAAGAGGAAACAGATGAGACACTAAAAATTCCTTCAGTAAATTTTGACCGAGATCCACGCATTAAAACTAAACCTAATCCAAACGGTATACATGTTTTCAGTAAACTAGAAAAAATAAAAGACGAAGCAAAAGAGACAGATGAAGTCAAGCAAACAGACACGAGATTACCAAAACGAAATAAAGCTGGTGTTAACAATGCGCTAAAAATGGCAAAAGTATCTAAATTTAACAATCAGGCAGTACCTATGAGTTCCGAAAACGAGGAAGCAGTAATAACTTTGAAGGAAATTGAAAAGCAAAAAGGAAATCACTTCTCTGATACAAATGAACAAGGAAGAAGAGAGAGTGGTGGTTCTGGAAAACAGCCAAGCATAACAATAACGCCAAGAATGACAAGCACAGCCATCCCAAAGGCGCCGAGAAATAATGCCCAAGCAAACAGTTTAAAAAGCGATACATTTGAATCAGTGAAGATAATGTTAATGAATGCAAATGGGAAGAATGATAAAGGTGGAACACCGACTGAAAGAAGGAAAAATGCCATACAAAATGTAATTCTAAAGCATTCTCCAAAGATTGTGCTTTTCCAAGAGTTTAGTTGGAAAGGCATCACTGGTAAAACATGGGCTAAATACCCGTTCCCGGAACATTACGTATACAAGGGTCATTATGATGCAAGTATAATGTACGATTCTTCTTGTATAACTGTGAAGGACCTCCCCTCATCCGATATACAAACCATCCTCTCCGGTTTACAAAGTAGCGCTAACAACCGCTTAAAAAGGACATTTCCTATGGATTTTAATCCTGTTGCTCGTATGTGTCTATCAAGAGTTTCCACCCCTTCCAAGCCTGCTCTAGATTTCATCTGCATATCATGGCACGGTAAGTCAAATGAAAATGGGGGAGGAAGAATGAAAGAGCTGAAAAAGATTGAATATTTTGAGTATTGGATGGAATTTTTAAGACACATCAGGGAAAAGTATAAGTTACCAATAGTAGCAGGAGGAGACTATAATGTGGACATGTATAGCATTGAAACATATGTGACAAGCCCATTTAAACTCTGTATCTATGAAACATCCATGAGGAGAACTGTACGAGGAATAGTCGACTACTGCATTGTTACAGATGATCTTGATTTCACGGAGATCTCGTGGGTAAATCTTGATCGTGACACAAGCGTATACCATCCGAATGAAATTCTGGATCATGACCCGATAGTTGGATCTTTATCTGTTAGTTTACTTGGTGCCTCTGATGTGAAACTGGGAATGAAGAAATCTTGGCCCTCGCCGATTGTCAAGCCAACGTAATTTATTCCAGGTGTATTGATAAAACAAAAAACGCTTTTGAGTCTTGCATATACTGTTTAGATGGGCAATTATATCAATAATTATTCAACTGATGTTAAACAAGTCAACATTAATAGCTGGAATCCTTTAGCATATTTTAGCAATCTTCATTAGTAATATATAATAATATAATTCCCATCTTTTGGGTATCAGGGATAATTATTCTTGCCAGTATTATCTTCAAGGCCAATTATATTATTTTGCATTTGCTGTATATCGTTCGTTGTTTTAAAGCTGCATACCTACATATGAGCCAAAAAATTTTTTAGAAAATAAAACAAAATGTGAGCCAAAAAGATTTTAAGAAAAGTAAAAAGGTTGAAGATTCCAGTAATAAATAATTCACATGTTTTGTGCGATAAATGACTAATTTTTCAATATTTATTACATGTACCATATTAACACTGCATGACTTACGTTGTGATGACTATTTTTGCACATTATTCACAACCTCCAAAAAACCCTCTTTTTAGTAATATTTCGTGGCTTGTAAGTGCTAATTATTTTCTTTGTTTACTTCACATTGTTTTTACTTTTAATCACATTTTCAAGATTTTCACGAAATTTAGCCTGAATCTGTAGGCATGCTGCTTTAATTGATAATCGAGATTTTAACTATTTTTTTCTTTTAAAAATGTCGGTTGAATATATGTTATTTTTTGTTGTTGAATATTCCTGTTGATTTTGTTGTTAATGAAGTGCAAGTTATTTGTTCTTTTTTGTTGTTTACTTATTTATTTATCTATTGCAAATACTGTGATTTTAAAACTTCTTTTAGACTAATTATTTTTTCAAATATATTTTTATACATAGAAATCTACATGTATTTCATACTAAATCATAATTATTTTTATATAAATTTAATGTAAAAAGAAAATATATCAACATACAACATATTGTGTTATTCATATTTTTATCTCCACCTTTGTTATATTCAATCGGTATATAGCTATATCTTATGAAATATTTTTATACAATTTATAAACAGTAAAATTACATTATTTCAATAATTTTACAGTCGATTCTCGAGAAAATTGTAACTTAGCAAGTCCTATCAATATTGTACGTAAAGACAATAATATATCCAGGCTATTATTTAGGAATGATTGTGATGTCGTACTTGCGCCATGCGTTTTTAAGGGCAATATACTGCCATATCTTTTTCATACAAGCATTTTTGAAGTATTCTGTTTGAAAATATGACAATATGCTCATTATTACTCACGGTATATTAATGATTACCAGGTTTCAAGTGTTGCGTTGTAGCTATAATATGCTGTTTTTTCCCGTTTATTCCCAAACATTTTGTGTTGAAGATTGAATGCTGCTTACTGAGCCGGTGCTAGGGAGTGAGAAAAGTGAGACTCAGACAACCCGATCATAAGTTTCGTTTCTATTTGTTTGGGTCGTCAGTTTGGGTCGTCAGACCAAACAAATAATATGGTAGCGAAATTTCAGACCCTGATATGCTTATTTGCAAAATCCGAAAGTAGTTCATCACGAATTCCTCGAGATGTAATTTAATACAAGAAAAAAAATATTTCACAGAAAGAAAAAATGCAAAATTGACCAAAAATGGTTCGATAAAGATTGCTCGAAATTTAGAAAGGAATATTACCTAAGCAGAAATACCTATAGGAAAAATAAAACCGAAGGTAATAAAAACCTTATGATGATAAACAGTAAAAGATATAAAAAAGAATTAAATAAAAAGTTTAACAGTTTCAATGACAATGTCATAAAAAAGCTGAGAGGACTAAAGCATAGTGATCCTAAATCTTATTGGAGTTTATTAAATAAATATTCTTCTGATAAAAAAGTGATAATAAATAAAATAACTAATGAGGTTTTCCATGAGCATTTCGGTAATTTGAATGCAGATATTTTAAGAAATGAAAATGACGTAGATAATTTTAATGTTAACAACTTACCAATGTTTAATGAGGCACTGAATTCGCAATTTACTGAGCAAGAAATAGATAAGGCTATAAAGGCGCTTAAGAATAATAAAAGTCCATCTATATTTGATAACATTATTAATGAGTATCTCAAAAATGCTCCTGATAATCTGCTGGCTGTACTTAAGCTATTTTTTAACATTATATTAGACTATGGTATCTTTCCGGATGTGTGGAGCAAGGGAGTTATCTTACCATTGTATAAAAATAAAGGGGATGTTAATGATCCGGATAATTACAGGGGCATAACAATACTCAGTTGCTTTGGAAAACTTTTCACTTCGGTACTTAATAACAGATTAAATGACTTCTTGGAATCAAACAACATTCTATGTGAAGAACAAGCAGGTTTCAGGAAGCACTACAGTACTGTTGATCACATATTTTCATTAACACTTCTAGTGGACGTATATCTAGCACATGGAAAAAAATTGTATTGTGCATTTGTAGATTATCGCAAGGCCTTTGATTCTGTAAATCGCACTGCCATGTGGCATAAATTATTAAGTCACAATATTGATGGGAAATGCTTTAAAATAATACAGAATATGTATGACAAAGCTAAGTCATGTGTTAGTTCGAATAATACAATTTCAGATTTTTTCACTAGTCATACTGGAGTATGACAAGGTGAAAACTTATCTCCAATATTGTTTTGTCTTTTCTTGAATGATCTAACTAATTTTATGTCTGATAAATATGAAGGTTTGCAGTTTCTAAAAGAACATACAGATGATATGTTAAGTGATGATGAAATGGAAGTTTATCTTAAACTGTATTTACTATTATACGCAGATGACACTGTACTATTGTCAGAGAGCTCTCAGCGGCTTTCTTTAGGGATTCTGTTTATCTCTATTTTATGGTCACATCAGTGTTATTTGTGCCGTGTGGCGGCCGTAAAAAGTCGCCCCGTACATTTAATCAAAGATGTTATATTTTCGATCCTTGAAGATCGTTCAGCACGACATAATTGTTGTGTATTCATGTTATGTGGTATTTTTAGTTTCTTCTATTTGGCTTTTTTCAATTTGGGTGGTTCCAGTATTCCTACTTGAATACTGTCTAATCACCCTTAGGATATGTTGCCTGCTTTTTAAATTTGTCTTTTGACGTATTATCTGTGATATGCAGGCTTCATAACCTCTGATCCCCTTTCAAAATTCCATTTTATTTAGTTCCGCCCATTGTTTTCTCGTTTAGGGCACACGCATTTTTTTACTTGGGGACTATATGCCGCTTTTCATGGAATGGCACTTACGTGTCACATTGAAGGTTCCATGACAACCGCCATATGAACACATTTGCGGATGTTTCAAAATTCCAAATTGTACCAGTTCATGTATAATGTTGAATTCTGCTTAAGCCGGTGCTAGGGGGCGTGGACGGTAACTTGCACTATCCAGTACCGTCCATGAACAGGCTCAATCAAACCGAGCCTGCAACATTGTCAATTTTGCCGTGTTGGGCTTTCTTTAGGGATTCTGTTTATCTCTATTTCAGTTAGCATTCAACGCTATGTCTGACTACTGCAAGCTTTGGAATCTTGAAATAAATACAAATAAAACCAAAGTTATTATATTTTGGAAAACCAAAAGAGGTTTGCGTTATATGCCTAACTTTCACTATGAGGGGACTGTCCTTGAAATTGTTGAGCATTTCTCATATTTGGGTGTCCAATTTTCATTTAATGGTAAATTCGTAAATTCAGCAGAACTAAAACATTCCTTATATTCCAGGTAACTTTTTACAAGATCAAAAAGTAGTATCAGACTTATATGAGTCAGTCTACCAGTTGGAACAAGGGCTACGAACACAGTGTGATATTGATAATGCATACGAGACACTATGTAATACTATTAAAAATGATATGCATGATAAATTGTCTTGTAAACGTTTTGTTTTAAACAGTTCTCAAATAAATAAAAAGAGAAGGGTCGGAAAACCATGGTGGAATGATGATTTAAGTTTGTTATGGAACAATGTTTGTAAATCAGAAAAAGACTGGCTATGTTGTAAATCTAACGGTAGAAGGAAAGAGCTGAATTGTATATATAGAAACTGTAGAAAACTTTTTGATAGGGAGGTACAAAAAACTAAAAGAAAATACTGGTTCCAACAGCAGGGAGAACTACTTAACTATGTAGAATGTGACCAAAACAGGTTTTGGAAAACAATTGGTAAAGTTGGTATATCTAAAACAAAAACACACAACATTCCATTTGAGTTTGTTGATGACAAAGGAGTATTAGTTACAGATCAAGACAAAGTTTTAGATTATTGGAAAGATAGTTTTAAAGATCTCTTGAATGGTTCCTCTGCTGATGGATCTAGTGTTTATCGTCAAAGAGACGTTCAGACAGATCATAACAGTTATATCCCACAGCTAGACAATAATATTTCAGTAAATGAAGTAAAAAAAGCCATAGATAAAGCTGATTTCCGTAAAGCTTGTGGTGTTGATAACATACCATATGAAGCTTTTAAAAATGATACTGCAGTTTCATTCTTGCATGTACTGTTTAATGTATGTTTTAAAACTGGTCAAATACCTAAAGACTGGGGAAAAGGCATTATTACTCCCATCCCAAAATCTAATACAACAGATCCTTTGAATCCGTTAAATTATAGGGGTATAACTTTAGCACCTACTATGTACAAGCTATATTGCTCAGTTATTAACGAACGGTTATCATCATGGTTAGAGGATAACTCCAAAAAATGGCTTTCGTAAGAAGCGTAGTACTGGGGACCATTTATCAAGTATCGCATCTATTATAGAAACTAGATTAAAAAAGAAACTCAGCACTTTTACTGCGTTTATAGATTTTAAAAGGCTTATGACACAGTTGACCGTTCAATATTATGGGAACATTTATTTAAGATGGGATTGAATTGTAAAATGTTAAATGTTATTAAGTCTCTATATTCTTGTGTAAGTTCATGTATAAGACTGAATGGTTACACTTCAAAGTGGTTTGATGTTAATTTGGGATTACGTCAAGGATGCATTTTATCCCCTGTGTTATTTAACTGCTATATAAATGATCTGGCTGTAAACATAAAGTCTAGGTCTAGGAATAGAACTTGAAGAGGAAAAATTCTTATCAATTTTATTATATGCTGATGATGTAGTACTTTTGGCAAAAAATGAGCAGGATTTACAAGCCATGTTAGATACTGTATATATATGGTGTAATACAAATCATATGACAATCAATGTAAAGAAAAGTAATATTGTACATTTTCGAAGCATATCGACACCAAAAACATCGTTTCCATTCAAGTGTGGAACTGATAGTTTAAATGTCACTGATATCTATGTCTATCTTGGGTTGGCTCTTAATGAGTTTCTTGACTATAACTTTACAGCAAAATTTGTTGCTAAGGCACAAAGCAGGGCTCTTGGACTTATTATTGCAAAATTTAAGCAACTTGGAGGTATGCCTTTCAATGTATTTAAAAAATTGTATGATTCCATTGTTTGGCCTGTTATGGGTTATAGTGCTGCTATTTGAGGTACAAGAAAGTACAAATGTATTGAAGCAGTACAGAACCAGGCAATGAGGTTTTTCTTAGGAACAGGCAGATACACTCCAAATGCTGCAGTTGCTGGGGATATTGGCTGGGAACCTATCTTTATTAAACAACTTAAATGTGTGGCGAGTACTTGGTGTCGATCTGCAAGTATGAACAGTATGAGAATAAATTGTGAAGTAAATATGTACTGTTTTAAGCAGGCGGGTAGAACTTGTAAGAACTGGTATTTTAGAGTAAAAGAATTTTTTGAGAAATATAACTGTGGTGAATTTTTAGTTCTTAATAATGTTTTAAATAAAACTTGTTTGGTGGAAAAGCTAACCAGTTCATATCTGGATGAGTATTTGGATTAATGGATTGAGTCACTACATACAATAAATAGTAGTTCTGGGCAAGGGGGAAATAAATTGAGGACTTACAGAACCTTTAAGTTTAGTTATGAAACAGAAGCATATGTAACTGCTATCCTGCCTAATAAGCATAGAGCAGCATTTGCAAAGTTCCGATGTGGGGTAGCCCCTATTAGACTCGAAACGGGCAGATATGAAGGATTAGTTTTGAGCCAAAGAATTTGTCCAATCTGTAAAACTGGAATTGAAGATGAGAAACATGTTATTTTATATTGTCCAAGGTATGAGGATAATAGGAAAGATTTATTTGCCAAAGCAGAAAATGTAAATGATCAATTTTTAAGGCTTTCTGATGACAATAAATTGTTGTTCATTTTTTCCAATACTGAAATTGTAAAGTGTGCTGCAAAATCCTGTTTCAATATTCTTAAAAGTAGAACTAACTGGTTATATTCCTGAGAACTGTCTCTTATAATGTTATTGTAAATTGCTAAACTTTTTATCCAACAAACTGAGAGTCTTACAGTAAATTATGGAGAAATTGTACTAATCAGTGTATTTATAAGCCTGATTTTATGGTTAGTAATATTTTAATACTTTTAATCATTAGACAAGGGTAATTGTAAACTCTCGAGGTCTCTTGAAATGGTAAGCATACTCATAGTTAATAATTAGTAACTGACCGTTTTTTATTTTATTTTTAGGCAAAGACATTATATGTACAGTCACTTAAATGTGAATAATGTTTTATTTTTACTCGTATAGGTTTTTATCTTTCCAATGATGCGAAATAATTTTATTCACATGATTTTATAGTTTAAGAATCTATTGTTATTCAGTGTAATTTTACGGGTATAAGGAAGAGAAAATTTTAAGGATTTTTACTGTAAAGCAATAATACCAGAAACACTTTAAGTAATTTAGAACAAGACTAGCAATAGTTTCTCATTTTAGCAATTTTAAATTGTAATATGCATATGAATATGGAATGAGAAGAGAGGTAACTATGTAAGTGACATTGGACATTCTTGCAGAGTTGCCTCCCTTCCATTAGATTAAAATTTTATAGTCTCTTGTAATTCTGATAAGAATGGCCGTACATAAATAACTTTTACTTTGTAAAATTATGTCATTGAATTGTTTTATGTTGTTATGTATGGATGAGACTCAAATAAAGAATATATATATATTGATCAAGCCCGTAAAGCCATGTTTTCTGTAATTAGGAAATCTAGGATACTTAATTTACCAATAGATATGCAATTACACTTGTTTGATACAATGATAGCACCCATTTTGTTGTATGGGTGTGAAGTTTGGGGTGTTGAAGATGTGAGTGTTGTGGATAAATTTCAATTAAAATACCTAAAGATAATTCTACAGTTGAAACAGAGTACTCCAAATGTTATGATTTATGGGGAGTTGGGTATTACCCCACTTTCAACACAAATTAAAAGTAGAGTTCTCAATTACTGGGGTAAAATAGTTAATTCTAAACATGATAAGATAATCAGCATTCTATATAGAACAACTCATAATTTATATACTCTGAATAATATTAAATCAGATTGGGTCTGTTTTGTTCGAAATAATTTAAATGATCTTGGATTGTCGCATTTTTGGATAAATCAAAATGTGGAATCTCCTGCTTCATTCAAGAATACTGTCAACTTAAGACTGCGTGATCATTTTATGCAAAATTGGAGAAGTACAATTAATAATTCCAGTAAATGTCTAAATTACAGGATTTATAAACAGGATATACCTCAGCAAGTTACCTACATGTATGAATTTAGCTTTAATTCTCTTTAAATTTAGAAGTATGAATCACAAACTTCCTATTGAAAAAGGAAGGTTTGATGATATTCCAAGAGAACTTAGAACTTGTAACCTATGTACCAGTAACTCTTTAGGCGACGAATTCCATTATCTTTTTGAATGTTCACATCTAGTTAATACTTTATAAGTACGTTAAGAGATTACTGCGTAAAGATTGTCAAATGACAGGCGCATTAATTTTCAAACCTCTGAGGGAAGAAAAAATAGTTCACGATTGATCGAAGATTTCTAATACTGTGTAATTCTTTAACATTTCCGCAAAATACCGGTAATATATTCAAATACTTTTGTTACGCGGATATCAATGAAAATTGCTCGGCTATTTCCGTAAAGGTTCGGATTATGAGATCGCCTTAATGAACATTTGTTATTTAGACTTTCTGAAAAATAAAGTAAGGATGTTGACTCTAGGACAGGGACATGATTATTTACATGAGTGTTTAACAACAGGTTTACCGTGAACAAAATATCTCGAAATTAATAATGATTACAAACCTTAAATTAGAATAATATGGTTAGCTTTAGGCTGATTTGTTGTAACTTCCCCGTGGTTCAGGTGTTACACGCTTCCTTCTGAAGCGAGAAGTTTGGGGTTCGAATACCAAATAAGGCAACCTTTTTTAATATTTAAAAAAATTGTTTAAGGAAAATATACATTGAATTGAATATCAGTGTTGAAATTACCCTTATTGCCAATCTACTACAGTTATAACACTGGAAACATATACAATCAAAGCACAGAAGGCGCTGAATTTGTTTGGGTCTCAGAATGTCAGAAAGGTGAAGGTTGTGAGATTATAAACCAATTTGTTTTTGTATAGTGCCACCAGTGCTTTCCAGCGTTTTAATTGTAGTTAATTGGCTTTAAGACTAATTGCAACACTGATATTCAATTCAATGTTTATTTGACATAAACAATTTGAAGAAAAAAAAGAGTTGCCTTCCTGGATTTGAACTCCAGACCCCTCGGCCACGGTGAAGTTATATGTAAAATGCCTGAAGAAAACCATATTATTCTAAATTAGGGTTTGTAACCCTTATCATTTCGACGCTAACTGTTGTTTAACACAGATGTTAATAATCATGGAGTTTATTATAAGCATGTGTATCTATAAAGGATAAAACAATATTAGAAATCTTCGACCATTCGGGAATTATTTTGCTTGAAAATTAATGCGCCTGTCATTTGACCATCTTTACGCAGTGATCTCCCCTGAATTTTTTTCGGCGTTAGTGTACATATAAAGGGAAGTAACCTCTTCAAAAAAGCGGCCTACTTTCGGCATTTGCAATTAACTGCATCAGACTCTGAAATTTCGCTACCATTATTTGTTTGGTCTGACGACATGTACATGTCGGAGGGAAAATACAATGTCGCCGTACGTAATAAAAAACACATAAATTGTATCTAAAATGAGTTATGTAATACTTTTATTGTCTGTATACAACATATTAAAATTAGTTAGTATTAAATACTATATTATAGCTGTGTTTAAAAATAGTCTAGCTCCGTGAATGAATTATATTTTAGAAATTAAAAAAAAACCTAGAATGAATCTCGCTGTTACAGTAAGCAGACATTATTCCAAAAGGATCCGTCAATGATTCTTTCATATCCCGTTGTTTGCTTGTCGTCTGCAATTATTTTGATCGTCTGCTACTGCTGGCATATAGGTTGTCGCGTGCTCGTCTTCAAGGCTTGGTTTTGAGAACCGTGAAAATTCACCAACTGGATTAGGCGATCTGCTTGATGGTTTCTCGTTTGTAGTGAGCAAATGTTTTTGCTTAGGTTTTAAGTATCCAAAAGAGATACGTCTGTCTATGCTGAAAGCGTAAACTTGATCGCGTACTTGTTATACAAAGGTTTAATGTGGAATAATGCCAAATGAATCTTTTCGTGTCAACAGACAGTATACCGGAAGAAAACGGTATCCATAACAATTGTCGTCTGCTGATTTTTTTTGTATTTCTCCATGATGGATTTGTGCAGTTTGAAAACTTTTCTGCAGGTAAGTTAACATTATTGTTTGAACATTTGACAGGCACGGAAATATAAAATTTATAGATTAAGTCTATCCAGTGCATGAAAGGGTGTATTCCTTTAAATGGCAGAGACAATGTTGGCGTTCGTGAATGCACGTGCATAGTGGCTCTTGAATATCTTACATGCAGATGTCTCTCTTTTATGATCATTGACATGTCTTTTGTAACTATACGTCACAACTCGGGCTTAAATTTGACACATTCAAATGGTTTCGGATCTGGACATGTCAATGCATTGCTAGCAGTTGAAATATGGCGAAAATTGTCGTTTGCTTTTTTGGCGTAGCATATCATCATGTGCTAAAGATATTGTTTGACTATATTCTTGCAGGTGACTTCTGCTGGAAACATGTAAGCCATATCCAATAATGGCATGTTTCCGGCTTTTACATTTAATAGTTGCTGGTCTAACACCAAAACTGTAAAACCCCTCGCGTTGCACACCATATCCCCTTTGTAAACTCGGTTTTTCTACATGTCTAAAGAAAACGTCTACACTGTTGCAAAACTCGTAATATGAACGGGTTCGTTTCACCGCATGCTTTCTAGCTTTTTAATTAACTTAACAAGTTATCTACCTTACGTGCCATGTTTCCTTCATCGGCTCTTACGGATTTCTTTACAATTAATTTCCATTTCCTCTTCGGCCCGACGCTCCAGCTTTCTGTTTTTCTAGAACGCTTGCATACTAGTAGGTTACAATGCCGTGATACGATTCCTTGATCAGCATCAACATCTGATTTATTAACATCTTTGTCATGACCGTCTCCAACGCCATCACTTTGTTTGAAATGACAAAAGATTTCACTGTTGTCCTGACAATCTCTGACTGGTATAGCAATTCTGAGATTAGAAGAAAATTGATTTTCATTTTTAGAAAATTACTTTGCAGAAAGATATTACTTGATTCGTTGAAATTAATTAAGATACATAAACGGAGTAAAACATTAATTTGAAAATCGATTTCGGTAAGCCTGTTGCATTAAATAGAGCTACATGTCCACTATAATACTCTCAAACATCTTTGTTTCTTTTTTTTTAAACAAATATTTCGTATATACCTTTTCTACAATTTAAAGACAACATTTCCGTCTTCGCTTTTAAATAGCTGAAATCTGAATCAAATATTTTTTAATATTCCGCTGTTAAAGGCCCATTATGCCTCAGAAATGAGTATGTTTTCCTTCTCTAGGAAGGGCAAACATGAGTTCTATAACATTTAAAAAAACGGGTTTAGAGAATGTTAAATGTTTGTCACCTGAGCAAAGAAGTGCTGAAGTGAAATTATTTGTCTTAAAAGTAAAGAAAATGTAAACAAAGTTGTATTTTGACTTCCATACAAGATTTGAAATAAACAAATGTGCTCATTGCTTAAATCAAAAAGAGTTGAAAGATGTCTCAGTTATATTGCCAATGAGTAACATTTTGGAAACTATAACAGGACACCAAAAATAAGAAACTTTTGAAAAATAATACTAATATCATTTCTGAGTTTTAATGGGCCTTTAAAAAGCAGCTGTCTTTGTGGGTAATGTATAGCGTATTGAAAACCACAGAGCTAACGTCTTTTTTACGCTAACTTGACGCTATTCTCAAAATATGTGCAAGGGCGACAATTTTGTAAATGTTTCTTGTGGACTTGGCCCGGTGAATTTTCGTACTATTTGTTCTATAGTAAATCAGTCAAATTTGAGGCTTAATTCTGGATTCCACTGTTCTTGATGGATTATATACTGTCTTCAAATTTAAACATTAAAACTATCTAAGTCCAATTAGGCCCAAAATATAATAGGTTAGCCATCTACTTTTTTCAGAAATCTTCATTCTGTTGTGACACTTAAATTCACCACTTTAAATACTCCTGACAGCTGGTTGGTAGTAGATCTTTAATTCTTCCGCCAACAAATGAGTTCCTGGAGAATACACAAAAAACAACTTTTGAAGTCATCATATAACACACAAAAACTACACACATGCAATAAATACACTTTAATTATGACCAATCTAACTAGAGATTACTTAAATTGGGCCATTTCAAAAATTTTAAAGAACTACTTTCTAGACTACAATGGGTTGGGTCTAATTGGGATGGTATACTTTGCAGACGACTTTGCAGACAAGTTAAACATAGAGGGATTTTGCAGACAAGTTAAATAAAGAAGGATTTTAGACTTTGCAGACAATATAGATTATATAGGGAATGTTTAATCCCTTGTCAACTGGTCAAAAGGTGTGAATGGGCAATTACATTGAAGTAATGCCATTTAGAAAGTATAATTAATTTGCAAAACTTTATATAATTAAAGAAAATATAGTTTTAATTTGATGTTGTTTTTTTTAATTTATGCTTTCATAAAAAAAATAAGAATATAAATAAAAACATAATAATTGCATGAGACAGTATATAATGCTTATAACAAACAAACAATATAAATTTGAGGTGACTATTGGAAAAATCTGTATTTTGCAGACAGAATTAATGTTGAATTTTGCAGACAAGTTAAAATAAGAAGGATTTTGCAGACAAGTTAGATATAGAACAAAATATGAAATGATAGGGGATTATAAGGTAAAATCTGTATTTTGCAGACACAATTAATGTTGAATTTTGCAGACAAGTTAGATATAGAACAAAATATAAAATGATAGAGGATTATAAGGTAAAATCTGTATTTTGCAGACAGAATTAATGTTGAATTTTGCAGACAAGTTAAAATAAGAAGGATTTTGCAGACAAGTTAGATATAGAACAAAATATGAAATTTGAGGTGACTATTGGAAAAATCTGTATTTTGCAGACACAATTAATGTTGAATTTTGCAGACAAGTTAGATATAGAACAAAATATAAAATGATAGGGGATTATAAGGTAAAATCTGTATTTTGCAGACAGAATTAAGGTTGATTTTTGCAGACAAGTTAAAATAAGAAGGATTTTGCAGACAAGTTAGATATAGAACAAAATATGAAATGATAGGGGGTTATTAGGTAAAATCTGTATTTTGCAGACAGAATTAAGGTTGAATTTTGCAGACAAGTAAAAATAAGGAGGATTTTGCAGACAAGTTAGATATAGAACAAAATATGAAATTTGAGGTGACTATTGGAAAAATCTGTATTTTGCAGACACGATTAATGTTGAATTTTGCAGACAAGTTAGATATAGAACAAAATATAAAATGATAGGGGATTATAAGGTAAGATCTGTATTTTGCAGACAGAATTAAGGTTGAATTTTGCAGACAAGTTAGATAAAGAACAAAATATAAAATGATAGGGGATTATAAGGTAAAATCTGTATTTTGCAGACAGAATTAAGGTTGAATTTTGCAGACAAGTTAAAATGAGAAGGATTTTGCAGACAAGTTAAATAAAGAACAAAATATGAAATTTGAGGTGACTATTGGAAAAATCTGTATTTTGCAGACACAATTAATGTTGAATTTTGCAGACAAGTTAAAATAAGAAGGATTATGCAGACAAAATAGATATAGAACAAAAATATGAAATGATAGGGAATTATAAGGTAAAATCTGTATTTTGCAGACAGAATTAAGGTTGAATTTTGCAGACAAGTTAAAATAAGAAGGATTTTGCACACAAGTTAGATATAGAACAGAATATAAAATGATGGGGGAATATTAGAAAAATCTGTATTTTGCAGACAGAAAAAAAATGTTGAATTTATTATTAATCAATAAAATTATTTTCTTTACTTTAATTTTTTCAAAGCTTTTTTTTCAATCTTAACTTTATTTATTAGCAATAGTTTTTCAAATTGAATATACAACATGTACATGTATTGACACTTTGAAATAACAATAAACACTGGTACAGATCATTTATTGCTAATTTATTACTAATTGGTTCACACCTTTTAATCATTGAATGTCATTAACAATACACAGGACAAAAGGTCATACAAAGAACTGAAAAGGCTATAAATGGATAAAGAATATTAATAGTAGATATACAGAACCAACAATTAATTTAAAGTAAAGAAAATAATTATTGAATAATAATAAATTCAACATTAATTCTGTCTGCAAAATACAGATTTTTCTGTTTTATATCTAAATTATCTGCAAATTCCTTCTTATTTTAACTTGTCTGCAAAATTCAACATTAATTCTGTCTGCGAAATACAGATTTTTCTAATATTCCCCCATCATTTTATATTTTGTTCTAAATCTAACTTGTCTGCAAAATCCTTCTTATTTTAACTTGTCTGCAACATTCAACATTATTTCTGTCTGCAAAATACTGATTTTTCTAATATTCCCCCATCATTTAATATTCTGTTTTATATCTAAATTGTCTGCAAATTCCTTCTTATTCTAACTTGTCTGCAACATTCAACATTAATTCTGTCTTGAAAATACAGATTTTCCTAATATTCCCCTGTCATGTTATATTTTGTTCTTAATCTAACTTGTCTGCAAAATCCTTCTTATTTTGTATTGTCTGCAAAATTCAACATTATTTCTGTCTGCGAAATACTGATTTTTCAAATAATTCCCTTTCATTTTATATTCTGTTCTATATCTAACTTGTCTGCAAAATCCTTCTTATTTTGTATTGTCTGCAAAATTCAACATTATTTCTGTCTGCGAAATACTGATTTTTCAAATAATTCCCTTTCATTTTATATTTTGTTCTAAATCTAACTTGTCTGCAAAATCCTTCTTATTTTAACTTGTCTGCAAAATTCAACATTATTTCTGTCTGCGAAATACTGATTTTTCTTATTTTCCCCTTTCATTTTATATTCTGTTCTATATCTAACTTGTCTGCAAAATCCTTCTTATTTTAACTTGTCTGCAAAATTCAACATTAATTCTGTCTGCGAAATACAGATTTTTCTAATATTCCCCCATCATTTTATATTCTGTTCTATATCTAACTTGTCTGCACAATCCTTCTTATTTTAACTTGTCTACAAAATTTACATTAATAATCTGTCTGCAAAATACAGATTTTTCTAATATTCCCCTATTATTTTTTATTCTGTTCTATATCTAACTTGTCTGCATAATCCTTCTTATTCTAATTTGTCTGCAAAATTCAACATTAATTCTGTCTTCGAAATACAGATTTTCCTTATGTTCACCTTTCATTTTATATTTTGTTCTATATCTAACTTGTCTGCAAAAGCCTTCTTACTTTAACTTGTCTGTCAAATTCAAGAATATTTCTGTCTACGAAATACTGATTTTCTTTATGTTTCCCCTTTCATTTTATATTCTGTTCTATATCTAACTTGTCTGCAAAATCCTTCTTATTTTAACTTGTCTGCAAAATTCAACATAAATTCTTTCTGCAAAATACAGATTTTTCTAATATCCCCCCATCATTTTATATTCTGTTCTATATCTAACTTGTCTGCAAAATCCTTCTTATTTTAACTTGTCTGCAAAATTCAACATTATTTCTGTCTGCGAAATACTGATTTTTCAAATAATTCCCTTTCATTTTATATTCTGTTCTATATCTAACTTGTCTGCAAAGTCCTTCTTATTTTAACTTGTCTGCAAAATTCAACATTATTTCTGGCTGCGAAAAACTGATTTTTCTAACATTCCCCTTACATTTTATATTCTGTTCTATATCTAACTTGTCTGCAAAATCCTTCTTATTTTAACTTGTCTGCAAAATCCTTCTTAGTTTAACTTGTCTGCAAAATTCAACCTCTATTCTGTCTATACTTTATGTATTAACTTTAAAAAAGTTATTTAATATTGTTTGTTTGTTATAATAATTATATTCTGTCTCATGCAATTACTTAGTGCTTTTTTTAAATTATATTCTTATATTTTTTTATAAAAGCATAAATTATTCTTAAAAAAAATCATCATCAAACTATTTTTCAAATAATAAATAAAGTTTTGCAAATAATTATAGATCTTTCTAGATGGTATTAAATCAATATAATTGCCCATTCACACCTTTTGACAAGGGATTAAACACCCCCTATATAATCTATATTGTCTGCAAAATCTAAATTCCTTCTTTATTTAACTTGTCTGCAAAATCCCTCTATGTTTAACTTGTCTGCAAAGTCGTCTGCAAAGTATACCGTCCCGTCTAATTCCGTACCGGGTTGAGACCTTGTGTGTTGCGCATGAGTAGCGAGAACGTAATTTTAAGTCATACAAAAAGTTTAACTCATTAATGCAGCATAAAATAATTTGTAAGAGGATGCATTGTAATGTGTAGGAGAAGGCACGGTTAAACAGAACTTAAGTATCTGAAATTTAACTTGAAAGTAAAAGAACTTAATGAATGTATATTACTATTTGTTTACATGTTTAGTTTCTTAGCGTAGGTTAGACCGAAATGCCGTAGCCGTCCTATGTATTCATACGTGTCCGAGGTCCTTATCCGAAAACAGACGGAAAGGGCCGAAAAGTTGCGATTGGAATTTTACCCCGCCATATTTATTTTAACAAAAGAACACTTGGTTAAATCTATTGTTGTTTCAATAATGAAAAGGTCAGAGTTGACCGAAGTACGGCGAAAACCCCCGGACAATTTTCCCGCTTCACACATTATAGGTCACGTGATCATTTGAGCACAGAAAAGACCAGTTTGCGAGGGAACGTCGCACGGCGAAGATGGAAAATTGATTTTGCAGGTGTGTTAATATTGCGTCATTTGATTTTTTCAGGTATGTACAGTACTGGAAAGAAGAAGAAGAAGAAGAAGAAGCCTGTTTATGAGGGAGAGTT
>NW_026860487.1:0-21720 GCF_026571515.1 Ruditapes philippinarum | reverse complement strand
TTTATTTAATCAAAAATTAATATGCATTCAATCACATTTTTGCATATAGACAGTACCAAAAAATAGTTCTCTTATGAAACTTTATTGTTTTTTTGTAATGTAGCAATAGATCATAAATATATCATACAAACGAACATTATATTTCATGCTGGAAAAGAATTGAATTTATGTGTAGAGATTCAAATTATTTGATTTAGTTTGAATGAAATGAATAAACCTGTTTTATTATTTCATATCAATGTTAAACTCAATCAAACCATATCTGAAACATTTTCAATTTTGCTGCTTAAGGATTCTCTCAAGTTCGTTGTTGGTCACTCAATGATCCATTATATCAAGTTTTCCACAAGTTACTCAACATGATGTTATTGTATCATTAAATGTAATTCTCGATATTGAGATGTCATCTTTAATATCGACAACCCGTATTTTATCGAAAAGGTTGTTGTTACATTCATTGTGAATAAAAATTAAATTTTATCTTACAGCTTTGATATGATTGCATCGTATTTTGATTTTGAAGCATGTAATTTCTATTTTCGTCCATGAGCAGACTCAGTCAAACCGAGCTTGCAACAATTTTAGCATTTCTGTCTTGGGTGTCCGTTTGCAAAATACTGCCGAGAAAAGGAAGACTTCTGTCAAGGCATTTTGGAATATTAAAACTAGAAGTAAGGACATCTTGTTTGTAAAAAAATAATAATAATCTGTTCTGATTATTTTACATGACTTTTTTTGGTCAAAATACCGATTGAAAAGGTGTTCGCGGAATCAGAATTTTGAGAATGCGCGCGCATCGTTTGACCCCTTGATTTAGATTGAATAGCAACATTTGGCAGTTTTTAAGCTTTAACGTCAAATGTTTTGTTAATATGGAAACTATGATTTTAAGTTTATCGTTCTTTGACATTTACATGCTCAGCAAAAACGTTTGTTATAATCATATATTCTCAGACTTCATAATACTGTTTTTGCAAACGCAGTTACGAATATTTAACAAACGAATGAGTATTAAGCAAAATCAGAATTGTTTTAAGTCAAGTTAATTCTCAGAAGTCATTAAGTCTCTTTCGACCTGTAGAAATAGACAAACGTGTGAAAAAAATAGCTTTACATAATTTACGTTTCAACTCGTGTAATGAACAAATTAATTTCACAAAACTATCCAATTATTACGCTCGTTAAATGTGTGTTAAAATCTTAACAGAAAACGGAAACAATTTGCTTTTATATCATACACGTACTAAAACTCGAAATGACAAGAATTAATAGTTTTGAAAAAAATAAAATTGCACACAAATAAAAGTTGATTATTTGTCAACGAATACTTGTTTTTAAATTTTACATGTTCACATGTTACTATTCTAAATTACAGATTAAAGTTTTAGGAAGACTTTAACGTTTCTTTTTAGTCCACTTTTTTCTGCAGTCGACAATAAGTTACATCTTACGTTGAGAACACACTGATATCTTGCATTTATCTCCATTCATTTAGAACATGGGCTATCTGGTTTAATAATTTTCAGTATAAAATATATACGAGGGTCATCCGAAATGAATAAGAGATAGTTTGTAAATCTTAATTGAAAAAATAAAATATGTAAAGCCACAAACTTGGCACGCATCTAAGTGAACTTCGTTTTCACGTCCTTTAGATCACTAGGTAATTAATTACGAATGATTATTTAGACGATAACATTAATCACATTTTAATTACAGAATGCTAGTTTTACTTGTATAATTATAGCTAATTAAAACTAATAGAGAATGTCTTTCCTCCGACATTTCTTTTTGAAATATAGCTTTTACTTCTTCTTATCAAGTTTTTCCCTTGTCATATATAATCAGGTTGAAAACAAATACTTATATATACAATAATTGTTCTTTATAAGTACTGTACACACATGTGCACATAACAATTTCTCTCGAAATGTTCTCTGTGAAAAACAATCGTAATACTTATAGTATCTTTTTTACGGAAAATTTGTTAAAAATTAAAATTTAAAATTCATTATAAATATCTTGTTATGTTGAAACTTAGTTGTCACTGAAATCACAGTGTTTTCAGTTGGAGACATATTCACGCAGAAACACTGATAGTGAATGGTTTTGTTACAAATAGGATCGATGTCAAAATACTTTACATTTCTCTGAAAGTCAAAAACTTTGGATAAATCTAATATCTTACAAAGATATAACGTGCATTTCAATTCTTAGCAATCCAAAATCCTAGTCAAACAGGCAGGATAAAATGTATTCAAAATGAATAACCCATTTGTTTGTATCAAAAACATATCATAGGGCAATTACCATGAAATGTAAAGTTAGGCTATGAGAGTTATTCACCATGATAATACGAAAAATACAAAAATATAGTTACAAAATATGGTTACAAAAGAATTGTGTCACTGTTTGAACGGGGCTTGCATGAAATCATCGCCAAACCTAGAGGGACATTTTGTTCCGTTGTAATATTTTATTAAGTTTCAGAACAATATAAACGTAGACATTCTTTGTTACAAAACTTTTTAATAAATTACTAATGTTATGAAAAGAACAATATTTTTTTTTCTTTCATGTAAATAATGGATTATTCCACAAGCTTAGAGTTCATAATATGTCGAATAATAGAAATAAAAATACAACTACATGGCGTTTAAACGATCTCTCCTGTTGCTCAGAAAATCACAACTATCATGTCAATAAAGGCTATAGTAAAAGATAATGTTTTTTAATGAATGAACACAGTGCTGATAAAAAATAATGTGATAATGCTGATGCATTCGTTTATATTTGGGTCACTTTTAAGAAGAACATATTAGAATAATACAATACATGTAGTTTACAGATACGATGTTCGAACATTCACCAGGTTATACATATATTTGGAAAGGTTTTCAATGGAATTATTTATGGCCCCGTGTAAAAATGTAAATGTCATATTTGCAAATATCAATGGCATAACATTACAGTTATTTGTATATATTTGTAGATTAATTGAACATAGAATAAATGTGATGTAAAAATATCTATAATTTTTTTTTTCTCAATCAAACGTTCTTAAAATATAGGAATTAAGCTTTCGTTTACAAGGGTGCAATTACCTTGATTTTAATTTTAAAATTTGTCTAGGAAACGTATGGTTTTGAGTTTGGTTTGACAATTTGGTAGTGTGTAGCATGATTATCAAAATTTGGAGAAAGCTTATCGCATTTTGTGTATTATATATAATAATTCGAATATACTTTTATTCATTTTGTTTTCATAACTCTCGGGGAATCGGCTGAAGCAATATTCTCTTGTATAACATATTAGTGGTATTATCATGTCCTGATCAACTGGGATAATTGTTACGTGTAATGTTAGCCTCTGTTAACATTTTCTGTAATACAAATATGTTTCTTAATAAAATGAAAAAAATAATTTTGGCAGAGAGTTTTCAATATCGTATCAAAAATCAAAAAATAACGCATATTGATATAGTTGAAAGAAAATAATCAAACAATTATTTTACACTTCAACTAAAACTGAAAAAATCAAGAACATAAATTTATAACGTCCGAGGTTAGCTAAAATCATCTTTTTCTGTTTCGGCGCCATATGACTTAAATTGTTTGGTGCGCCGTAAATCCAAACAACACAATCAAAAACTTAAAAGCTCCTGATGCAACTGCCGTAAATTCAAAACAAAACAAAACAAACAAGAACATAAAAGCTACTGATGCAGCTGCTCCAATGTCTGAAAATACACACTATATAGTCTTTCCCTTACCGCCCATGAAAATAATAAATTAAACAGCGTCTGCTGACATTTTGAAATAATTACAACAATAACATTTACATTTTAATATAATATCACAAGTTGGACAATAAGCAAAAGGGATTATAACTTTTCTGTACTTACATTTCTCATGGATTTAAAGCTCTTGTATGTTTGGTGGTTCCAATATCCAATTTAAAAAGAAGGAATTTGAGACTTGATACTGTTTTAAATTACATTTCTTAACATTCAGACATCTTAATAGAAGACATTTCATTTCGAGGTCATTTATCTCTTGTTTTACAACCTTTAAGAACATACTTCTTTTCATTCAATGTAAATGATTTTTACATGACAAGTGTATTTATTTCATCAATGTGCATGCTATCAAAAGTCTTTATCGATAGTCACTTTATACATCTTATAAATATCTCCTTTTTTCTTAACACTCAAATATTTCATTATCTGAATCTATGGCACTATGACCTCATTTTACATTATTCTCTACATAAATTCTGATCATTCATAATTAACACCGGTTGTCAGTTCAAACGAATGGATAAATTACTTTCAGAAAAAAATGGTTGCTGCTAGATCACTTTAAACAATAAATTATCAAGGCATTGTCTTGTGTATAAGACGTTTCTCCCGTTATCTTAAAATGGTGTTATCAATTATCTTGCGAGATGTAGAAAAAATGTGCTTACGATTATGTATATTATGAACGCGTATATGTTAAAAGAAATGTTATTTAGTTTCGCATTTTGCAGAACACATACTGTGTCGACAAATGTTAACCTCAATAGATTATTTAAAAGGAAGTCAAGGAAAAAGATAAACAAACATTTTCCATGGAAGATGAAATTTTAAATTAAAACAATCACTACATTTTCGAAACGAAATTTGTTGAACGTACGATTTTGATAATTTACTTCATTCAATGAAAGTAAAATTTTGATCAAAAACGAAAGAGAAAGAGATTATCTCTAGACTTTATTGTTTAACCTTTTCACTGTTAAATGACCAGTGCAGAAATGAACCGACTTATTTTGGCATGTACTGGTCGCATGGGTAGATTCAGTTGCTTCCAGCAATTCAGACCAGCAATTCAGACCAGCAATGAACGCTAAATCATGCGGGAAAATTACATGGCTAGTTCGGTCGAAGTACAACATAACTTATATCTCCTTGTATTGACTTAAGCGGCATTTAAAAACCAACCCTCAAGTTTTTTTTAAAAGAATAGAACTGAAGAATAATCTGGGTTTTTTTCTGTTATTAACTACTGAAACTAGAATTTGATATAAAATATATAATTAAAATACTTTTTAAAGTAGTTTATGTTTCTAATTTATCGTGCATTGACATTAATTTTTCTATTCCAAGAAAAACCTAAACAGTATCACAAACATCTCAACCTGTTATATATTGCAAGTGTTTGCAACCACATATATCTTGGTCGGCTTTAAATTGCAAGTTTTAAATCCTTGTCTTACATAAATGTCTAATGTAATTTTTTACGCATGAAACATCAAGAAATTTTAATTTTCATCTTGCATGCATACACGTTTCAAAACCTGAAAACTATAATGTTAAGGACTAATTTATACTTAGTTTAGAAGTTAATTGTGACTAATTTATACAATGTTTAGCCATTAATTGTTTTAGTAAACATTTGTGTTTCTTGTATAATATCTTTTCTGTATGGAAGTAAGATATTTTGATTTGATGACTGTTCTTAAGTATATAGCGGACATTGACTGTGGCGAGCAACTCGTGTAACATCTATCACAATTTAGAAATATTAGCTATAAAGTAACCGCTTGGTCCGATACGATCAATCAATTAACTGAATATACCTCACATTGACTATTGTAATAACTTATCAAAAATAACGATAAAGAGAAGAAAATGGTGGTCATTTCCAGAAACTATTATTATAACTCTTTATATAAATCTTAGTTTTAATCTAAATAAAGGATAGCTACAATTTTGATTACTTAACTCTTAAAGACAATCCCTCAGCCACAAGGGGAATTTGTTTTCCACTCTAATGTTCAATTTCTTGAAACGTTTTTTAATATGTTATCTTAGTTTTATTTTTGTCAAAATTATGACTTATATAATGAAAACTTTTGTTTCTTTTGTGTTAATAAAAACACAGAAAAGAAATTGTCTAATAAGACGACTATCCCATTTTTTGTCAACTTTCTCATAGTAGACAAATCTCAAATAAAAATGATATTTTTGAGTAATTGAACAAACAATTTTACCAGAAGTTATTATAAATTATTCAGCAAATGACAGATCGTAAAAATATCTCTGCAATTAACGTCAGAAAAATGTTCAGAGCACGCTATATACTTATCGGCACGTTGCGAACACCCACTTACAATTTTTGACGAGTCGAAGTCTGTTTTCGACCTGGTTACAGATTTTTTTAGATAATATGACAAGTTAAATTTAATAACAAACCATTGCTAGAGGTTTAATATATACATTTCAGCTGTATGAAAACACTTTCATCGGATTGATTAAAACTTTTCAAGATAACAGAAAAAAAATAATGGAAGATATAAGTTATCTCATCTCTGCCCTTGAATGTTCCTCTGCTGATTTCGAAGGAAGATAATTCACAACAAAGATAGGCAATGTCTCATCTTTTTCTTACTTTCAGTAGCTAACTTTCTTTCGAGACATTGTACAAAAATTGTTTAATAAACGGTGTTTCTGTTGTTTTTCCTTTCCCTAAAATTATGCCAATATGCTGAAAAAAATCCGCCTTATTTTAAAGTATGTTCAGTCTCTTTTATTTTTCACCCTGTATTGTGGGTTTGCTTGTTGTCTTCTTTTTTATCGTGATATCGTTAGCACAGATTGTCCAATTATTTTTTAACATTATTGCCATATTTTCTGTTGATTAAGAATTCCGATTTCATGATCTTTATTTCTGTTTACGATATGGTTTATGAGACTCATTTAAACCTGCATCATTTTTAATTTTGCCGTTTTTGTAGTTCTTTAGGGATTCTGATTTCCTCTATACAAAACGTCCTTGTGCGATTCCTGCGAAAATAGTATGAGTTTTCTTTGTTTTGCTTTTCAAGATGAAGACTTTAGACAAATAATTATTTTATTGTACTATTAGGTTGTGTGTGTTTCAAATACATAAACTGTGCGTTCGGTCTGTTTCTGGCATGTTTACATGTTTATACATAATTTAACACTAGATGTTATTACATAATTATAACAAGGAAATGCACCTAAATATAAATGCCAAAATTAAAATTTTAAATAAATCTACTTTACAAAAGAGGGTAAAATAGCTATAATTAGGCTTTTAAGATGACTGAGAAGGAAAACTTTTTTCTTAATAATCGTTACAATCAACTAATTAACTGAATACCTTTACATCATATTGAATGGTGTAATAAGTACTTCAAGATAACACTAAAAAGGTACAAAATTAAGTCATTTCTATAAATTATATTGCAGTATTTAAATAAATCCTACATTAACTTAAAATGTAATTATGCATAGTGTAAAATGTCTAAATGTGTGTCCCTCTCCTCCTTTAGCCGCCCTTGTGTACACTCCCGGTTTTGATTTCGAACCTTCTGAGATTCTGCTGTGGTGGCTTGGGTGTGTCTGGGGCTGCGTCCTGTGAACGTGGCCTTTGCCTTGTTGATCTTAATTCTCGTTTTTTATTGAATGTGCGATACAATACCTTAAAGATGATGTCATCTTTATTTGCGCTAGAAAAGAACAAAAGTCATCCGCACAGAAAAAGTTGTTTTCAGTCATAAAGCTTTGAGGTTTGCCTTCTGTTTTCTATTTTGCATTGTATGTTTACAGAATACCCGAATTCGGGGAAAATATCCAAACCTTTCGTTCGTTAATTCTGTTTTCATTCCTCTCAAGGGACCAACTGTAATCTAGTTCTTGGTAGATCTTCTCAGCGTTCTTATTACTTCCTTCCTGGTTTGTATGGATCATTTATTGCAGTAGAAACGTTATCGGCAAAATTTTATTACTAAACTAAATTGATAAGATATGTCAGTCAGCCTTTTGTAAATAAGCCTCATAACATATTTTAAAAAAGAAATATTGTTTATAAACTTTGTCTGATTAATGGTATAACTTGTGACGTGAAATATACCTACTTTTTATTTTATTTTTAAATAAAAATCAAGATTATCAGTGTAAGAACGATTATACACTCTCATTATACACCGTAGAAACTAGCTAGCTTGAACAGTTTCCAAGTTTCGATTGCAAAAATATGTACCTTATCGTTAACAATAAGAAAAATTTCAACGTACGATAAATTTAAACATGTAATTAATCTCACATTTATGAAGTACCTTTTGCTGCAAAAAAACATGATCATCGATATTACCGTACTAATTTTGTTAGGTTATTTTCTAATCATATTTCCAATTAAGAAAGTGTAATTTCTTTTGCATTAAAACGACGGTCAGTTATATTGTTAAACAAGTAGACAGGTTGTCCAATTAGTCAAATTAAGTCTTTAAAGAGTGATCATCTTTCAATATTCCATTTTAATGTAGTTACGTCCATTGTGTTCCGTTTGGGGCACATGAATCTTTTTATTTGGGGACCATACTCCGCTTTTCATGGAATTGCACAAAATTGTCAAATCGAAGGTTGACCGTTGTATAAACACACCTGCGGATTTTTCTAAATCTAAAATTTTACCATGTTTATATGTTTAATTCTGCTTAAGCCGGTGCCAATGGGCGTGGACGATAGCTTGCTTTTTCTAGTACCTTCCATGAACAGGCCTAAACGAGCATGTAACCATTTTGACATTTTGGGCGTTTTTTAGGGATTCTATTTTATCTGTTTTAAGTGATACAGACTTTTATTCGATCATTTCAAAATAAAATGAACCTTAAACAAACGAATCAGATGTAGTTAGAAAAACAATAAACAATATAAATTCAGCTTTCGGCATTTCATATTCAAAAGGATAACACAATTAGTAATTCAAATTAAACTGTATCATCAAAGCTTTAGAAACCTGAAAAAGGAAACAAGACAAAGCCCACAAGACATTAAGTGGCCACTTTATGCCCGCATAAGATTTAGTAATCATTTAACTGGTTAAGACAACTTAAGAGTTCATGGAATCAATTGAAATAGGGGATGATATACATGTATTCTTTGCCTAGGGATTACATCATTATCGTCAGTACATACCAAAATATGTTAAAGTCAGGTTTATACACCTTCATTTTTATAAGAAATCTTTCTGAAATGTTAAAACACACGATTCGGTGATCGCTGCTATGAAATAACGGGCTTTCAAATGGTGATGAATTCATAATAACGACTGATATGAACTGATTTATCAATTTTGCAGGACAAGATTAATTACCAGAATATTTCAACGGACATGGAAAACAAAATGCAATTACACTTTCTAAGATTTATTTTTTCGATAAATAATATTTCTGTGTTATCTTTAAATGATATTTACAGTGTTTCTATTACAAACATTAGGAATTTAAAGAAATGAATAACATACCTGTATTCATGATATACAAAACGGTTGTTCAGAACTGAACTGCAGCAAACAAGATAAAGTAAGCAAAGTATTTTCAAGGCATTGGCATAGTTGAGCCTGTTCTTTCAAGAGATATGTGCATGCAACTAATCGGGTAAATTTGATATAGTGATATTTTGATTTCTGTTCGACATTATAAATTTAAATAAATTTAGGCCTTTTTTTAATAAAAAACTGCATTTACTAACATTTATTTTTTGCAAATTTTTATATGAAAATATATAGTTGAATATGAAGGGTTCAAGTCAAAGATTAACATTTGTGATAAACTTACTCTTTGGTATGCTTCCATGAAACCAGTCATAGATATGATTTTCGTCGTATAACAATCATTCTAAATGCAATTTTAACAAGAATCATAATATATTTTGTGTGAGTTTTATATTTCCACCAACTTTGCTGAATGATTCAGATTAAATTCAAATTTTGAAAAGATCTTTGCTGGTAGCTTGATCCTATATCGTACAGTAAATGACACTGATTCCTATATGAAATCAGTTATAAATCAAAACAAAACAAGCTCATAGCGTCGAAAACATGATATTTCAGGAAGGAAAACGTTATTTTTTATTCAGATCGGGTGCTAAAATATTTGCCTCATGCCATTCGTGATATATTGCCAACACAACTGCAGCGACAAGAGGAATATTATCTGGTATGGTCGTCGATCATGTATAAACTATTTCTCTTTTAAATACTGAAGCACAGAAATATATATATTTTCATGCACGTTAAAACAGTAATGAGGAAATAACAACTTAATTAAAAAATGAAAAAGGAATGCCATTCAAAAATAAGTCTTGCACCTTGATTCATAAGTATTCCAGCAATATTTTTGTGTGTGTCAGAATTGTTATCATAGAAAGAAATAAAACGAAGAGGTGATTGTGTCGTTAATAATTTTTTTTGGGCAAAACATATTTTATTGTGTAAGTGATACACTGAATATCAAATTAGTGAATTTTACACTTTTAAAGCACTACAAAGTATTTAGATAAATACAATCTAGAAAAGGGGAGATCCGTCGGAATCAATGAAAACAACAAAATGACGTTGGAATTGCAGACTCGGTGCTAGGGGGCCTTGACGGTAACTTGTACATTCCATTACCGTCCATGAACAGGCGTACTGCAACATTTTCAATTTTGTCGTTTTGCACGCTCTTTAAGGATTCTTTATTTCTCTCTTTTTGATTAACATGTACATGAAGGATAATGGAGTCTTCTCATAGTAAGAAAGATTATTTCATTGAAACTGATTTTGATAAAAAGCATTATTAACAGAATGACGATTGATACGAATTGTTAAATAATTTTTAAAAGACAAAATTTATTGCTAGTCTATTCGACTGTTTCAGTTTGTTTCTTACCAGACTGTACGCTTGAATAATTGTGTTACATTCCCTCATTTTTATGCCAAAGTAAAATCATTTATATTTTCATTAAATGACAGTATTAGATGAGTGTAAGTGTAATACACGCCAACACCAGGGCAGATATTACAAGTATTTATTTCAGTCTAGTAGTTTCAGTCCACTCGTAAATCAGGACAAAATAATTCAAAAATATTACTTCTGAAGTGTAATAACAGTTGCTACAAATAATATTTTCATTTGATGTATGAACAATAAATATTTATGTATGGTATAGTGTTATACTGTATACAAATGCTCAAAAAGACCAAGATTCAGCCTCCCTCCTGAACGAATATTATCTACGGAATAAGTCTAACACTATAATTATGATAATGTTCGTAGAACATATTTTTTATTTAAATAATCATGTAAAACAAACTCTAACATATGCAATTTAGAAGAACATTAAACGCTTTCATTCAGTTGAATTTCAGGTTAAGATATTTTGTGATTAGTTTCAGTACAGGATTAATGATTAATAATGACAATTTCAAAGGATTTTAACAGACATAATGCCAATACATTGTTTATGATTTAGCATGAACAGTTCTTAATTGGGTATAAAATTTCTGTACAGAATTTGACAGTAAATTTTTAATGCAGCAATTAAAAGTTTCAACATTTATTTAATCAATTGAGAAATAATGATGATTGGCAGTAAACCATCAAATGTTACCATCGATTTGTTAGATATTTGTTTAAAAATTAACATGCATGCAATATCACAATTTTCTTATAAAAATGGTGCTATAAATAACATGTATTATTACTCTCCAGATTTTCACTTTCACAACAGCGAGATTTTATAACTGTTGGCAGCTTTATAATTCTGACATGTTCTTAATTCTTAATTCTAATATTGTTATACGAGTATCTTTTTTCTACTCGTTTAGGATCATTGATTCATGAAGTCAGTAATCAAAATAAGTAGATTTTATAGTATCCATTATCCTTTTATTTCTTTTTTTTTTCAATATTTCATATTTGGTTCTTTAAATAATACTGTCAATATAATATGGCATATGATTGAAACATTTATGTAGTCAAACGCAAAAACAAGTAATATGGAAACCTAAATAAAAACAGAAAAAAGAAAAGACATCAATATCAATATGCTTTTAAATTAATTTCTTTGTTTACAAAATGTTTTTTCCATTAGCTGCAAGAAATTGTTATGTCACTGTTATGCAAACATTGCTTAAATTTCTATATGTAACGAAAATTTAGAAATAGCATATGCAAGTTAACCAGCTTGACTTTGGTCTAGAATCCTTTTTAAAAGATATTTCTTGTTACTTACCATTGCTGTTAAGGGATCTCCTTTTTCTTGATTAAATGTAATTTAAAATATGTAACTTAAGAGTGAAGTTTAATCCAGTTACTAATACCCGGAGATAATGTATGATAAATGCCGGGATAAATAATATATTGCTCAGTAGTGTCTGTGCTTTATTTTGTTTTATTTTTTATTTAATTCGCACCTATTTCATTGCAAGTACCGGTGGTTGGTCCCTAAATGGTTCTTCTATGCTTGTTTATAGCTATTTTTCCTATCTTTTCAAATTTAGAATGTGTCATTTTAAAAAGCCTTGGGTCTATTACTACGTAAAACGTCAAAATAAAGTCAACTTTAATTTGCCATATTTTTATGACTTGAAATCAATTATTTGAAGAGGGGATGTTTTAAATTATTTTTAAGTTTTAGTTCCATTCCGCACTTAATTTTAACATATATATTTGAAAAAAGCATGGTGGTGCAAATGTCTTGTTACAGCAGGCGAAAACATAAATATTGCTGAAAAATAGAAAACTTTTTTTGACACAAAAATGATATTAAATAATGCAATTTAAGAGAGGAAAAATGTTTCAGAAATAAAAAAAATCCATATTTTCATTAAGTGGCTTAATAAGGAGATACTTTTGATATTTTTGTTAAGAACATTATACAGGATCGAATTACATGACATGTATAGAAACTCAATTTGGGTATATCGATTGGCAAGAACAATAGACTAAATGTACTTTAAACAGAAAATATGAAAATACAATGGAACTTAAATAGAAGTAAATTGAAAATCGATATGAAGTGCAATTCTTAGTTCGATTCGAGTTTATCGACATCATTTAAACAGCTTCCATTTAATTCATCATCATCAGTTATCATTAATTTACACAGTTTAATTGTTTATTATGATTAGCAGACACAAAACGCCACTAATATGATACTGATTTTTATACTATCCTATGTTTGAAAGAAATAGCAAAGTTGATTGTGTTACGTTGTTAACTCAATATTCTTTTATATGTTCTTGTAAGATCCATTAACAAGAATATCATTTATAAAATTACTGAAGGATAGAAATCTTTCAGATTTGTCTTCTTGAAAAAACATTTTTACCATTAAAGTACATGCATTTTAAATTTCATCTCACCATGCAGAACATTTGTTAACTTCAATCCAATGAGCATGAAGAAGCAAGAACTGACAAAAAAATAGGCGAAGGAAAATCGTTTGTAATGCCCTTGGTCTCATTGTTCCTTATCATTTTGACCATTTAGCATAAATTCCCGTAAGTTTTCAAATAGTCATTTTCAATAAACTAACATTTTACAAATAGAATAATTTCATGCTCTACTGGCTAATTTTCTTCAAACAAATTTCACATTAACTGATGATAAATTGAATTATAACAAAGCGAGAAAAAATGCAGTAGAAATAGTTATGGTTCTTGCACATGGCATAGTTCATGGTTTGTTGATCGTGTATTTTCAGTCGCAACTTAAATAACCAAAAAACATACACATCAAGACTGACTAAACAGAAAGGAAAAGAAAGAAAAATGACTGTATCAAGTTACACGTGTAAAATATCTATCACAATTTAACAATTAGCTATAAAGTAAACACGATATCTGCTGCATTCAGTTAAATGATTACCTATTATATCATGTTGCCTGCTGACCGAGAGCGTTCTTAGCAATGTAACTATTTGCAGAAGATGCATTTTATATACATGAATACATTAAGCGTGATTCTGAAATTTTTGCAGTGATAGTTTTTGTCAAGTATAGGTTATTTTAATGTCTATGAATTCATTCATTCAATTCTTGTCATACAATTCTAGTTTTCTGTGAATGGCATACTTCTATATATAAAGTAAATAATTAAGGTAGGAATAAATTATGAAAATATGAAAATAAATAATTGAAAGATAAACAGTGTGCAAAAAATAATAAGGGCTTAGAGTTCTATGAATATATCTAAAATTCGATGCCAGTGGTCGTGGACGGTTGATTGCATTGAACGCAAAGTGATGGGACTCTTTCGTTAATTTATTTTATTTGTTTTTTTAAATTTTATGTAAGATTTTAAAATAATGTGTCGTATTAAGCTAGTAGCGTGTCTAACATTGCACTAGTAAAATAATTAGTCAATAATTCAGAAAATGACAGATTGTAACAAAATTACTAGAACAGCCAAAAGAAAAGTTACTAAAAATATTTTACAATGTAGATTACTTTTTAAGACACAGACAAAAGTATGTAAACGGGGCAATTTTCATATCGTATATAGATATAATATGACAGTTATGTTGATATATATGCTATTTATAAAACAAATAATATGGGATGGTGTGAAAAATTGTTTTTGTCATCAGCAATAGCGCAAAAAATATTATCCATTTGGCATACATGGAATATAATATATCGACGAAGTATATTGTCACAAAAAAGCATTTTTTTTTCATTGATTATTCCTGAATTTGGAACTAATTGAGGCTGCAACATTTACACGTTGGCTATGACAATATTTTTTTAATTTTATTTTATATTCATACTTCACGTTAGTTTCTATCTTATACTCTTGTATTCTCAATATGTTGAACATTTGATATAAAGTGATAATGGTTTGTGTTAGCTCAAAAACTGATTTAAACTATATGATTTAATATTCTAAAGAAGGCTTCCTTTTTTTTTTTGCGACTAACAACGAGATCATTTTTCTCTATTGTATTGTAGCGATTTAGGTCGTTCCTATTTACTTTCGACCAATGAGAAAATGGCTATTCACATACCTGACCTTTACAAAGTGTACTTCAAAGTCAGTTAATTATTTATTAAGTGATACATTAAATGTCAAATAACTGAATTTTACACGTTTAAAGCACTACAAAATATTTGGATAATTAAAATCTAGAAAAGAAGAGATCCGTCGGAATCAATGAAAACAACAAAATGACATTGGAATTGCAGACTCGGTTTGATAAAGTCTGTTCATAAGGGATAATAAAGTCTACGTATAGGTTAGTGTTTAATAATATTCATTAACAAAAATAATTGATCAAGCCTGCCGCAGGCAGGCGACCAATTATTTTTGTTAATGCATATTATTAAACATTAACCTATTTAATGATCAACATTATTTTTTTCAACCAACAACAAGGCATTTCTCTAAATCACTGATAGCTCCGCCCTTTCGCTCTACAAGATGTCTACACCTTGTCAAGTTTCTAACATGTCACATTTTAGATAAGCTAAATAAATGGCCCAAGCACATTTTATACTGAAATGTCACCACAGAATATGTTTCTATAATATATCTGGAAAGAAAACAGCGAGGAAAACGATGTAATTAGGTAAAAACAATGGAGTTAATGAAAAGTGTACATCCTTTTAAAATAAATGGAAAATGTGAGAAAAATACATTAAAGATTATTCATTGATACAAATTCGTAATAAGCTTAAGCTTTTAAAATCCCTATTGATTTGCTCATCTGAAAAACAGTTTATTTTTTTCTGTGTGAAGGGGTCCATTTTCAATGAGTTTTCCAGCCAAACAATGTAATCATTGTATTCTTGATATCAATGATTGTTAATGCAGTTCATTCCTATCAAATGAAAGAAAATAATGTTTTGGTTACTTTTTCTAGAAAATATAAAGTTTAATACAGTCAGCAATTTATAACAGTCATTTTTCTTAGAGTTCAAAGGATATAAAAAAAGTTACTATGTAATCATTAGGTCTCTGCGTGCCCCACATGTATTATCTATGTAATAAATTATTTGATTGTATCCTCACATTTAGAAACACCTGACCTCTTCTATTTTTTTACGTTGGCAATGTTTTGCTAACCTAGATATTTTACAACTCCTCCCTAATATAATGCAATTTTGTTAGACTGGTTAGACGACAGATTAAGTAAATTTTATTTAGTTAGTACACATTAACCAAAGTTAGACTTAGCAGAAGTTTGAAAAATACTACAATGTGATTGGACAAAAAATAATGTTGATCATTAATCAGAGTAAGATAATTTATTTTATTTAAACTAATCTTGTAAATAAGCATTCTAATTAGAATGAAGATTGATACAAATCGTTTAATAACTTTTAAAAGACAAAACTTATTGCTAGTCTATTTGGCTGTTTCAGTTTGTTTCTTACAAGTCTGTATGCATGAATGATTGTGTTACATTCCCGCATTTCTACGCAAAGTAAAAATCATTTATATTTTCATTAAATGACAGTATTAAATGGGTGTGAGTGTTATACACGCCAACACAAGGGCATATTTTACAAGTATTTATTTCAGTCTACTAGTTTCAGTCTACTAGTAATTGACCTAAATCAGGACAAAATAATCAAATATATTACTTCTGAAGTGTTATAAAACTTTATAATACAATATTTACATTTAATGTGTGAACACTAAGTATTTATGTATGGTATAATGTTATACTGTATTAAATGCTCAAAATACCAGATTGTACCTCCTGAAGCAATATTATTTACTGAATAAGTCTAACACTATTATAATAATGTTGGTAGAACATATTTTTATTTAAATAATCATGTAAAACAAACTCTTATATATGCAAGTTAGAAGAACATTTACGCTTTCATTCATTTGAATTTCAGGTTAAGATATTTTGTGATTAGTTTCGGTACAGGATTATTGATTAATAATGACAATTTCAAAGGATTAAACAGACATAATGCCAATACATGTTTGTGATTAGCATGAACAGTTCTTAATTGGGTATAAAATTTCTGTACAGAATTTGACAGTAAATTGATGCGCAATTAAAAGTTTCTCATTTATTTAATAATGATGATTGGCAGTAACCATCAAATGTTACCATCGAATTATTAGAAATTTGTTAAAAAATTAACAAGCATGCAATATCACAATTTTCTTGTACAAATGGTGCTTAAAAACAAATTTCATGTATTATTTTCTCCAGATTTTCATTTTCACAACAGCGAGATTTTAGTACTGTTTGGCAGCTTTATAATTCTGCCATGTTCTTAATTCTAGTATTGTTATATCTTTTTTCTAGTCTTTCAGGATCATTGATTCATGAAGTCAGTAATCAAAATAAGTAGATTTTATAGTATCCATTATCCTTTTATTTCTTTTTTTTCAATATTTCATATTTGGTTCTTTAAATAATACTGTCGATATATGGCATATGATTGAAAAATTTATATAATCAAACGCAAAAACAAGTGATAGGGAAACCAAAATAAAAACAGAAAAAAGAATGTGTCCTACTTTAAAAAGACATCAATATCAATACGCTTTTAATTTAATTTCTTTGTTTACAAAATGTTTTTCCCTTAGCTGCAAGAAATTGTTATGTCACTGTTAATAAGCATTGCTTACATTTCTAAATGTATCGAAAACTTAGAAATAACATATGCAAGTTAACCAGCTTGACTTCGGTCTAGCATCTTTTTTTTAAAGATATTTCTTGTTACTTACCATTGCTGTTAAGGGATCTCCTTTTTCCTGATTAAATGTAATTTAAAATATGTAACTTAAGAGTGAAGTTTAATCCAGTTACTAATACCCGGAGATAATGTATGATAAATGCCGGGATAAATAATATATTGCTCAGTAGTGTCTGTGCTTTTATTTTGTTTTATTTTTTATTTAATTCGCACCTATTTCATTGCAAGTACCGGTGGTTGGTCCCTAAATGGTTCTTTTATGCTTGTTTATAGCTATTTTTCCTATCCTTTCAAATTTAGAATGTGTCATTTTAAAAACCCTTGGGTCTATTACTACGTAAAACGTCAAAATAAAGTCAACTTTAATTTGCCATATTTTTATGACTTGAAATCAATTATTTGTAGAGGGGATGTTTTAAATTATTTTTAAGTTTTAGTTCCATTCCGCACTTAATTTTAACATATATATTTGAAAAAAGCATGGTGGTGCAAATGTCTTGTTACAGCAGGCGAAAACATAAATATTGCTGAAAAATAGAAAACTTTTTTTGACACAAAAATGATATTAAATAATGCAATTTAAGTGAGGAAAAATGTTTCAAAAATAAAAAAATCTCCATATTTTCATTAAGTGTCTAAACAAGGAGATACTTTTGATATTTTTGTTAAGAACATTATACAGGATCGAATTACATGACATGAATAGAAACTCAATTTGGGTATATCGATTGGCAAGGACAATAGACTAAATGTACTTTAAACAGAAAATATGAAAAAACAATGGAACTTAAATAGAAGTAAATTGAAAATCGATATTAAGTGCAATTCTTAGTTCGATTCGAGTTTATCGACATCATTTAAACAGCTTCCATATAATTCATCATCATCAGTTATCATTAATTTACACAGTTTAATTGTTTATTATGATTAGCAGACACAAAACGCCACTAATATGATACTGATTTTTATACTATCCTATGTTTGAAAGAAATAGCAAAGTTGATTGTGTTACGTTGTTAACTCAATATTCTTTTATATGTTCTTGTAAGATCCATTAACAAGAATATCATTTATAAAATTACTGAAGGATAGAAATCTTTCAGATTTGTCTTCTTGAAAAAACATTTTTACCATTTTACATGCATTTTAAATTTCATCTCACCATGCAGAACATTTGTTAACTTAATCCAATGAGCATGAAGAAGCAAGAACTGACAAAAAAATAGGCGAAGGAAAATCGTTTGTAATGCCCTTGGTCTCATTGTTCCTTGTCATTTTGACCATTTAGCATAAATTCCCGTAAGTTTTCAAATAGTCATTTTCAATAAACTAACATTTTACAAATAGAATAATTTCATGCTCTCCTGGCCAATTTTCTTTAAACAAATTTAACATTTAACTGATGGTAAATTGAATTTTAACAAAGCGAGAAAAATGCAGTAGAAATAGTTATGGTTCTTGCACATGGCATAGTTCATGGTTTGTTGATCGTGTATTTTCAATCGCAACTTAAATAACCAAAAAACATACACATCAAGACTGACTAAACAGAAAGGAAAAGAAAGAAAAATGACTGTTTCAAGTTACACGTGTAAAATATCTATCACAATTTAGCAATTAGCTGTAAAGTAAACACGATATTTGCTGCGTTCAGTTAAATGTTTACCTATTATATCATGTTGCCTGCTGACTGAGAGCGTTCTTAGCAATGTAACTATTTGCAGAAGATGCATTTTATATACATGAATACATTAAGCGTGATTCTGAAATTTTTGCAGTGATAGCTTTTGTCAAGTATAGGTTATTTTAATGTCTATGAATTCATTCATTCAATTCTTGTCATACAATTCTAGTTTTCTGTGAATGGCATACTTCTATATATCTAGTAAATAATTAAGGTAGGAATAAATTATGAAAATATGAAAATAAATAATTGAAAGATAAACAGTGTGCAAAAAATAACAAGGGCTTAGAGTTCTGTGAATATTTCTAAAATTCGATGCCAGTGGTCGTAGACGGTAGATTGCATTGATCGAAAAAAATTAAGGGACTTTCGTTATTTTATTTTATTTGTTTTTAAAATTTTATGTAAGATTTTAAAATAATGTGTCGTATTAAGCTAGTAGCGTGTCTAGTATTTAAATATTCTAACCAAACATTGCACTAGTAAAATCATTAGTCAATAATTCAGAAAATGACAGATTGTAACAAAACTTCTAGAACAGCCAAAAGAAAGTTGCTAAAATATTTGACAATGTAGATAAATATTAAAGACACAGACAAATGTATGTAAACGGGGCAATTTTCACCTCTTATATAGATATAATATGACAGTAATGTTGATTTGCAAAACAAATGATGCGGGATGGTCTAAAATTTCTAAAAAAAATGTTTCGTCATTACCAATAGCGCAAAAATATTATCCATTTGGCATACATAGAATATAATACAGTGTTACTTATGAAAACCGAACACCTGTTGGACTAGTCAAAAAGTTTTTTTATGTCAGAAAAAAACATGTATGCAATGTTAATGCAATAATCATCATGCATTTAGCAATTACACAGTAAAACCATTTAGCAAACGCAAAGTTTATTAAAAAGGCTTTTTTTGGAAAGTAATAATGCAGACAATATATCATGGTATGACAACTTTTTTGGATGTGGGAGCATTGAGACGATTTTCTTTCTTTCTTTCTTTTTTTTTCATCAACTTCTATTGTTCAATCTGGCATCACTTTTCCCTTGCAAATTGATTTTGCGTAAAAATCTGACACAGTCAGAAATACTAACAAATAATGTGTAATTTTTCTAATTTATCAGCTTTATACACTTACATTTTCGTTAAAGTATTATTTTAAATATTTAGCAATTTTATTCTGCGATCGTTTTTCAATTCATTCAATTCATTATTTGTTTACACGGGCTGCAGATTGTGATGTATTTAGGATGTCGATTGGGACGGTTATTGGGATGGTTTAATCACTTTTAAATGATAGAATTTATTACACATGGATTACAACCAATATGAAATCCAAACTACAAAAAGCTTCCTTCTAAACTTGTTTTTCTCGAGAAATGAGTTTTCGTTGTCATCTTTAAATGATGAATCAGTTTTTCCTAGCCTTTGTCGTAAACATGTTGTGGAATTTGAACAAATAATTAGCATCCCCTTTCGTTTTAAGGATTACAAATGCATACATCATACGTTAACAAAGTTACAGACTGAATTCCTAGAAACAAAAGCAATAACCACAAATTTCGCCAAAAAATGTTGTGGCTGTATTCAACCAATAAAAAATAAGTATTTAAAAAACAGTGCCAGTATCTGTAAATAAGTTCACATTCAAGCATTCCGCCTACTTAACCTTGATTCAAGTCATTGTATGTGGTGAAGGTTCACTCCAGGTAGCATATTTCAATTTTCTTTATGCCATTCTACATGAATTACGCCATCTTGATTGTGATTGTGTTAGCATTACATTTTGTGTGACCCCTGCATCTGAAAAGATGTCCATTGCGTCGAAAATGAGATTTTTCAGGAAAGACAACGTTACTTTTTGCAAATCGGGTTCATTGATATTTGCATGCCATTCGTAATTTATTACCAACACAAATACAACGACAGGTTGAATATTATCTGATTTGGTTCCCGATCCTGTATAAATAAAATCTCTTTATTAAAAAATGTTCGTCACAAAACTGCGATACCGTTTTTGTAAAAAAGAATGTTATGGAAAACTTAGTTTACAAAACATGTTATTTTTCAATTATTTATTAACCATTTCTCGCGAGTATAGTATAAATTAATAATACTTAGCAATCGTATAAACACTTTTATTGACTTGAAATATACTGAATTCCCGATAAAACACTTTTCGTCGAAAAAGTCTGGTTTTGACCCGGTTACAACTTTTATCGTTTTTAAATATAATGTGCCGTTGATTATCGCAGGTGTATAATTGTTCTTCGTTGATAATTTGTCAAAAGCGGGTGAGGACAAAGTCCACACAGTGAAGCTAAAGGGTTTGTTTTTGTCCGCCTGTATTACTGACGAAATATTATGACACAAAGGTTTTATTTGGCAATCTAAATAAACTTACAAAGTAAAATTAGTGGTGTTGTTCATATTTAAAAAGACAAATGCATTCCTCCACAAATTGTTTATATGAAATAATAATAATTATGTTTTAATACTAATATCTAGTTCATTCGTAGTATCT